>NC_066594.1:3365000-3467500 GCF_905475345.1 Vespula vulgaris
AAATTTTTAATATTTAAAATTCCAAGTTATATTTAATATAATATAATATTATATTATAATATATATCGGGTATTCGAAACATAAAAGTTACAAATTTTCATTTAGGAAACAGCATTTTTGAAAATAGCATATTGAGATAATATTTCAAAGTTGAAATAATTGCATTATTGTATTTATCGCTTTTTTTTTTTTATTTTTATTAATCCAACATCATTTCAAGGACAGTTTTTCTTCGATAGGAATCTATATTTTTTTTTTATAATGATAGTAATTCTATAGGGAAAGAAGGAAAAGAGAAAAAAATAAGTAACTTCTGCTCAAAATATTTTTTCGTTTAGAATCCGAAAAAATTTTGGCTTATAATATAAAACTTCGATTCGGATCAATAATATCTGATTAGAATAAAAAAATCAACGTTTCAAACAATTAATTGCTTTTGGAGCTGTTTGACGAAGTAAGGGGTGAGGGATAAAATCCAATATGTGCTGTAATAGAATATACGTCTATATGTATTTCATAGGTATCGTTATCAATTAATTATCACTCGACTTCGTTTAATTAATTATTGAACAAATTAACGATCGTATCAAAGAGAAAGTTTACAACTTTAAATATTATTTGTTATTGGTAGTTGCTTCTATGGTGTTATTAATCAATCTTTGTAATGGTAACAGAGCTTCCTTTTGTTTTCTTCTTCATATATATATATATTTCTTCTGTTTTATATATATATATATATATGAAATGATTTTGAGGACGGAAGCAAAAGTTTGATGAAAATGGATGAACAATAAAATAATTAATTAACAAGAGAAGTAATAAGAATTATCTAATCAAAGGTCATGATTAACTTAATAAATCATTAATCGTTTTATGATTATATTTTTGATTATAATCGAATAAGTAATTTGTTTGTAAGAATAAATACCGTGAATATTTTGCAACTAATTATTTATGATATATGAATTATTTGACTGAGAAAAAAAATTAAGGATACCCTGTATAATTATATAATTGTATTAGAAAAAAGAAGTATATATATTATACAATTGTATTAAGGAATATTATATAATTGTATATTAAATTTGTATTAGATAATCATATATTACGTGATTATATAATTTAATTATGCTAAGATAATTACTATTTTCTATGTGATTATATTGAATTATTACTAAGTTAATCATATATTAATGTAATTATATAATATAATATTTTATATTATATAGAAAGATTTGAGATATTGGACGTACATTTCTTTTCTCTTCTTTTTTTCTTTATCTACATATCTTCATATTGATTAATTTCACATATTTAGTTTGGACATGAATTTTAATAAGAATTAAAAAAATAAAAAAATAGTAAAAGTAGTCAAGTAATCCAGTTCTCATCAAGTTCAAATGCTGTTCATTAAGCAATAAATTTTATTTTAATTTTATTTTTTCTGCTAGCACGGAAAACTATAGCTTTATAGGTGTTTAATAAAAAGATAATTTTTTTTCTTGATAATTAACAAGTAGTAGATATGATACATATAAAGTAATCGCATATCTAATCGCATGTCGAATCGATAAACATTAAAACAACACACGAACAAAGAACGTTGGTCGCGATCATTCAAACAAAAAAATTTGTACATGAGCGATACGAATTGAAATTGAAACAGTAAATGAGACACTATGCTGCTAACGTATATATATATTTTGCTTATAATCTTCTACGTTTGAAAATACGAATACAAAGGTAACGTAACGAGATCGTTCGTTAAGGATGCCTGTTAGATTCTGTAATTTTTATAATCATACATCGATAGTGTAATGATCATTCGATCCAACAAAGATCTAGATCTTAACATTAGATTTGGCAAATATTGCAAATGAATGAAAAGTTTATGTAAATATTATTACTTCTGATTTTATCGTACGTTTTTCCAAAATTATATACTACCACTTTTTCAATTATGTAATTCGTTCAGAAGCCAAAACGATTTAGAATCCAGTTTTAGAATTTTATTTTTAAATGTTAATATCAGAAGCACTCGATCGATCCATGATATTTTATATTTAAAATAAATTTCCTCAATGATTGGCCTTGAGGATTTTGTCATGTATTTTATGCGTACATATACCATTAGTTCATACGCCATTAGATCACAGATAAAAGAGCGATACAGAAATGCAATTTGTAAAAGTTTAAAAGACTGCTATTTATTGATTCGGTATTTTGAAACATTTAATCAATATTTCGAATACATTACTTTTATTAATAATAAAGTATCAGTACGTATAATATAAGTGACGCAATCCCTACTCTTAATTATTTACACTGATGAAAATATTCATATATATTGATCATTTATTTTACAAAATACTTATGAATTTTACGAAACACATGAATTAATTAATAAAAATATTGATCAAGTAAATGGAAATTTATTATTAATATCATAGGAGGATAGCAATGTAGAGTAACTTATTCTGTTTTTATCAAAATTAGGATTGTCGATAGTTTTAGTGTCGATCGTATGATGGTAAATTAACAAGATTCGAAAAGTATCATTTGATAATCGAGTATTATTTCATTGTGTTAATCTATGTGCTATAGCTAGCGAAAGGATAGGATTTTCTGCTCTCTTGGCTCGAGTTTATCTCGAGTAGGAAATAGCCGTGGCAAACGGTGGTTATATTTAGGAGTAGTGAGACACGTCTTTATAGTCGTTCGCACGAAGCCGTAGAGTTTCTCAGTTCGGTTGGCTTTTCGTTGGTCTATGCACTTTTGCATGTATCTCTCTCTCTCTCTCTCTCTCTCTTGTTCTCTCGTTCACATACTTTCTTACCTTACGTCTATTATGCACTATACAAAGAGAGAGAAAGAGATAGAGAAAGAGAGAGAAAGAGAAATGTTCACACTCTGATTGGGTAATACCAATCACGCACAGTGGTTCCCAATTTCTTCTTTCGTATAATTCATTTTTGATATCACGTTCACAGCTTTCGCTTTTGCAAACTATTACGTGATAAGCATTGCAAGGGGTGGAGAGAGGAAGAGGGGAAGAGTGGAAAAAATTTCTAAAAGAAATTCTTTTTATACTAGATACGAATAGAATAAGATTCAGCAATATATGTATGTTGTATGTATTTGTAAGAAACATTTGTTACGCAATTGTTCGTCGTAAATTCAGCCATGAAGTCGTCAGGATAGACAATAAGTTATTCGAAGTCTTCGATGTTTCCTCATAGCCGATGTCACGTGCATTTAATTGTGAATTTCACGTGAGAGAATTTAACACGACTTCGAGATCTTTTGGTTGAGAACACTGTTCCAAGTATGTGTGTCTATATATATATATATATACATATACACGTTGATGGTTAAACATTAACGCGAGTTCAAAATGACTTTTACTTAAGAATATGAACGTTTCATTAAGCGCATGTTATATAGTATAATTACCGTATTAATATTACGATCATGATGGATCGATGGGGATGATAAAAAAGAAAAAATTTCTTTGGGGTTTCTTTTTGTCGTTCAATGTTGTTTTTATTTCCTTAGATCGGCAATATTACTCTTCAAATTTGCACTCAATATGTATAGATCGGTAATTCACGTATAAGTTGGTGCGTTGACGTAATCGTTGGATACTTAATAGGGTCATTGTACAAGTGAATCAGTGCAAGCACATCAAGTATATATGATAATGATCACTGAATAAAATAGGTTAAACTTGCAGAAGTTATCAGCTGTTTTTTTTCTCATGATAAACATAAACCTGTGTACATGTGTGTATGCATGTGTTGTGTGTAGAGGGGATGAGCAAGGATGCATACACAATCCATCATAGAAATTTTAGAACGATATCAGTAGATAGAATAATTTGTTTTTTTTTTTTACTTTTTAATTTTTTTTAGTCCGAACAAATTACTTCGTAGATTTGAGTAAATACAAAAAGATTAGTATGCTCTGTGAAGTATATCCAATAATTAAAAGCAACAATAATAAAAATAAAAACAAGACAATTTTTTCTTTCTCTTAACAGCGACGTAGTAATTATAAGTAAGTTTCTTACAAGTATTTTATCGTGAGTATTTATAAAAATACAAGTAAAAATAGAATATAAGACCGATTAAATCATGTGTTGAGCATATTTATGAACGATAATTGATAATAACGTTATCGAATAATGTTTAACATTATATACTTCGCGTAAAATTAATGCTAATCGACACGATCTGATGATAGTCGAGGTTAAACTTGGTAAGAAGGTAACTCGAGGTTATGTCAATTTATCTTATTTACACTGGTGTACAAACTATTTATACTTATGGCCTCCTTTTCTTAAATAGAAATGATATGCGCGATCTTCAAAATTTTTTTTTTAGATTATAATTCTTTTCACACGTATAATATATCACATTTTAAAAGTATATAAAAGAGAAAGAAAAAGAGAAGAAACGATAATTTATTATTTTAAAATTTTATTTTCGTTAAACATATGAAATTGATCGAAAACTTGCAATTAAAAATTTTCTATGAATTTTATATCGACCGATTTTGTAAGACGCAAATCTTGCAATAAAATTAAAACCAATTTCATTTCGTCAGTATTAGTATTAAAATATCAATAAGTAATATAAGTGGTCAGTATAAATAATCAAATGCCAGGGTTACGTCCAAGTTTATTATAAATACTATTTATAATATACTAACAAATTATTATATTTACAAATATTTTAACTGAAATACCGACAGCTTTTGTATTAAATGTGATCAGTAAAATACTGATTGAAATTGTTTTAATATATTGATCGAATAAATAGAAACCAATTAAAACGTCGAGATTTCATTGTTCAAAATTACGTTTATCTGTGTCTATACCGTTTATCAATTCGGAACGTTTAAGCTACAAACGTAATAAAATGTATCGTATTCGTGACGAACATACAGAATAAACAATTAAATACGAATGGGATAACGAACGAATCATTCCCTTTTCTAATTCACGAAGAACAATTCGTTGTGGAATTTCGTAAAGGGAGGTGTATTTACGAACTCGACAGTTTATTTCTAGTTCCAAAGCTTTTGCCAAATTTCTAGCGGGCAAATGGGTGTCTAATATGTACGTACATACATAAATATGTATGTATCGAAACATTGAAAACGTTTAGATATATTACGTGTATGTTTTATGTTTTTAATTCAATTAATTATTCATTCAAAATACAATAGTTCACTTTTAAATGGTTAAAAGAAAATACAAATAAGAACATTCAAGATAGGTCGCAAAGATTTCTTTTTTTATTTCGATTCATTTGGAAGGAAAAAAGAAAAAAAGAAAAAAACATTATTTCGTCGAGGACAAAATAGATCTATATTTAAATCACACATGATAACGTTAAAATCGGAATGGGAACTCCATTGAAACGTGTGATTCGATTTTCAATTTTCAATCTTTTTTCTATAGGCAAAGAAAATTTTCTATCTTTTCGATCATCCTTAAGCTTCAAGCTCTCGATGTTCACAGAATATGATATGTATAATCAGATTGATAGTATGAATAAATATGTGTGATATAAAGAATGACCGAAACTAAACTGTGACCGAAGTGACGTAACAAAGATTTGAGTGGGATTGAAGCGAAATCTGTGAATCGATTTTAAACTATTGTTAGCTCACCGTCTGCTTGACGAGTTTAATCGATTGTCCGCGAAGTTAAAGTTTACGCTAACCAGACGTAAATCACGTACGTGAATTACACGAATTTCGAGTACTACGAGCCGTGTGAATACGCCATTATTCTATAACAAATTGTTGTGGATCAGGATAATAAAAAAAAAATCGATCGTTGTAATGTTTACGAGATGTAATTTTTTTTTCTTTTTTTTTTTTTGAGAATCGATAAGACGAAGAAAAAAGAAAAAAAAAATAACAATGACTATAAAATAGATCTTTTTTCTCTCCTTTTTTATCCTCTTTTTTTTGCAAGACTGTGATTAATATCAAAAAAATCTAATGATAGATTCTAGTAGGGGCGTTGGTTTAAAATTATTCTTTGATCAATAATATGCCGACGGTAATGAAAAAAGGGAATACATATATTGAAAAAAAGATGAATGTTGCAACCGTTTAATGGCCAAGTCTAACGTGCTTTCCTTTAACGTTTCATTTCATTTTCTATCGTATCTACGTAACGATCGTTCTCTATACAATACGAAAGAGCATTGCTATAGATAATTATTATCAGTGAGCGTAGTACGAACGAGATGCGTTAATACGCGATCACTGTTTCTATTGAATTCAATCGACACGCATATATTGATAAAATCGTTATGACGCAAAAACATATGTGGGTTATCGTTCGTATATTTCAAACGAATGATTTGATCATGATCTTTTTTGATAAGCGATAAACATTGACAAAGTATGTTTTATGAATGTGATCATTTATCTTAGTCTAAGAATTCTACATTAAGATTTTTATTTGACTGAACGACATTGAAGTTATTCGAAGAGACTAGTTTATTCAATCGATTCTATGTAATATAATACAAATGTTCGATATTATGTAAAACGACTAGTTTACGTATGTATGTATCTATACGATACATGTGCAGATATATATGGATCGATATTTTGACAATTGACCATTTCCGAACTTTATTTCTAACTTTATTTTATATTACCAATTCCATATTATCGCAATATACAATTCCTGTATTTTGCAATAATAGTTACAATAATTTATTGCTTTTATATACAATTATATATAAATATATATTACTTTTTATTTTAAAAATATTTTTTTGCGAGAATCGTTCGAATCACAACACGTCCAATTATTTAGAAATGAGTGGAAATTTGTGCACTGGCCGATTTGTTCTCGTTTAGGAAAAAGAACGACTCTTTTCACGGCGGATGCCGTCGATGATGTGATAAGAAGAAGAAGAAGAAAAAAATTATTATTTATATCTATTTGTACGTATGTACTATATATCTAAACAGGAAATCCGGTGACGACTGAATGAATCATTTCGATTTATTCAGTTGCAATAGACTAAAGAAATACTTAATATTGCTTACAATTGATCTATAATTTATATATAACAAAGGAGTGCTCAACTCGCAAAAGGGTATTAATAATCTCAATTGTATATAATAATGATATTTAATCTATTTTTGAAAAGTACTCAAGACTAGTAGAGTACTACAGGAATAAACGAGAAGAATGAATTCTGGAGACTCGACGAAGAAAAATTTACGAGACAAAACTTACAATTTTAATGATCGATACTTTTATAAAAGCAAATGGTATATCGATATTTTCGA
Organism: Vespula vulgaris; assembly: GCF_905475345.1. Taxonomy (NCBI): domain Eukaryota; kingdom Metazoa; phylum Arthropoda; class Insecta; order Hymenoptera; family Vespidae; genus Vespula; species Vespula vulgaris. Next base: position 3,372,327 of record NC_066594.1, read on the forward strand.
TATTTTACGACTTGGATACTATTCGATACTGCATCATAATCAACGAGCTGGCATTGATAATATTGATTTAGTATATCACTCTGATTACTACCCACGCATCCACTCGACACACATATGTGCATATCCACATATGCAATTTGTCGGTCGTTGAATGATAATATCACGATGTCAAAACACGTTTTCTAGAGTTAAGAAAAGAAAAGAAAAAAAAAGAATATAAAAAACAGCACGGGGCCACGAGACACCATGGTTTCGTACTCGTCGCGACTGTGGACCTGTTTAGCCTACAATGTCGGACAAGTTATGTATGTATGTACACGAAGAACGATTTACCTCGTATATCAAATGGGATATTGCAGAACTGTTTACTCCCAATCCCCGTCGCCATTTCCGTAGACTTTTATTTACATGTCTTTCTTCAATTGATATCTATCAAGAGTATCCACGTCAGCGCTCCTTCTTCCTGCTTCTCTTCGGGTGGGGGTGTATAGGGGGAAAACTATCACTTGGCGCTACTCGATTGATCGGTTGAATCTATTATAGATTATCTGCGGTTAGCATCATGCAATCGATCTTTTACATTATATACTAATAATAATAATTATTATAATATTATTATTATTATTTTTTCTGTTTATAGTAAATTGAAACGTTTGCATGACCACGTAAAAAGATAAAAAGAAGAAATGAAAAGAACGAGTAAAAAAAAAAAGAATGTAAAAATTTCTGCACTATACCGGTTATCAACTTTTAACGAAGTTATATTTTTATATACGAATAAATATACATAGGTTTTTAGATGCATTTATTATCGATCGATCACATTTTTTTCTTTTCGAGTCGGTTTCTTTTTTCTTTCTTTCTTTCTTTCTTTTTTTTTTTACTCGTTTTCTCATTATCGCCTCCTGAACTGTTCAATTCAGAAATGGATTCTTAATGGAATTTCTTTATAAATTTTCAACCTAATCGTTTTCTCGCTAATCTCGTTCTACTCAACGATCGGCAGGTGTGAAATTTAGGTTAAGATTGCACATATGCAAGCACATCAACCAAACGTTCCAATTACCGAAATAACTCGAAAAAGAGAAACGACGGGGATACAAACTGGCCCCAAGACTCCGCCCACTCTTTAACTTCAGATCAGTGTGATTTTTAATCGAGACGAACATTGAATTCAATTTATTTTCATTCGAAATAAAATGATACGGATAAATGCAGAAAGTTTCGAATAAGTTAATAAACGATACTAGAATATTTATTTGAGCAATACTTTAAATAAGTGATCAGTATTTATAATAAAATGTCAATATGTAATATGTGATTTAATCCTAATACTTAATTATTTATATCGAACAAAATGTTCACACATATTGATAATTTATTTTACGTCAATATTTATTATTAATTAATAAAAATATCGACCGAATAAATAGAAATGATTAATTTATCTTATCTGAAAAAATAAAAATTATATTTTCCTTTTAATAAAAAACGAGAAACTAATGATGAATTTATCTTCTTTATTTTTTTGTATCATGAGAATATTTAAATCTTCAATTTTCCTTCTTTATAAATTAATCATGAACTAAATAAGAAGAGAAAGCAGCGGAAAATATAATTTCTTTTTAATAGAGAAGCGAATAATTAATTTTTTTTTTTCTTTATCACGAGAAATATTAAAACTTCATCATCTCTTCCTTTAAGAATATTATATTATATTTATGCCAATTGGGATGGTAAAAATTAAGCTAATTTGTCTTTCGAAGTATATGTTTTCTATTTAACGAATTACGATCTACGATCGACGAAATGATCCTATTTCTTAAATTCTCGTTCTATTAAAGAAATCAAAAGCTACGATTAGTTTTAACAAAATTCGAAATATTTCAGTCTGGATTTATTGATGACATTTTCTTTTTCTTTTTTGTAAGCAAAATACAATCTCGATGAAAAATCAGGATGATAGTTTTAATCGCACGAGAGATAAATTTTCCGTGCTGTTTAAAAATCTGAATTCTCGGTTAACATTTTTTATCGTTTGAGTTGAGAGTAAAAAAAGGGAAAAAAAAGGATGTGAATTTCTGGGCGAAATAACATGGCGATGAAAGCTACGAGATAATTACAGAGCGTATGTATGCATATATGTACGTATATACCGACACGTCTCTATGTCTCTCTTCTCGAAAAGTTCACAGGAACTCATGGTAATATCAGTTCTCGAAAGGAGAGCAAACTCTGCTCGAAAGTTGACTCGAAATTTGCGCTGATTTCCCAAGGTGGACTCGTTACGCTTGTAACACGCTCCGAATAACTCAACACGTTTTTTTTCTCTAAAGTCGAACGCTTATGCAACACGTGTGTGCGTGTGCGTGTGTACACACACACACACACACATGTATGTATATATAATTTTATAAATTCTACCGCAAAAATTCTAATTTACTCTACAAATTCTTCTACCCTGTTTTTTTTTTTCTTTGGCATATTTCCATTCAAAATAATAATCGAAATAAAATAATATAATGATAATAATACTATAAAAAGAACGAAGAGAAAAATCTCGCCCGTTCAAAAAATGTGAAGTTCACTCATTCTCATTTTTACTGTCATACAATGACATTCTGATTTCATGTATTATATTCTATCGAATTCTATGAATACCGTGGCAATTCTTAGACTGTGTTGTACGAAAACTTTATTTGCAAACAATGTTTTATAAAAGTGCGTTTTATAAAAGGAGATTATCAGTGTGTACACGCACACACGCACAAATGTAAATGTATATATGCATAGCCAAGCACGTAGACGTTTTCCTCAGCGACTTGAAAATCGATAAGCTCCGCTATGTTCCATCTCTCTCTTTCCAATGACGTAAATAAGTGAGTACAGTCAAGCAACCAAGCAGCCAACCAACCAACGAATCAACCATCCAACCAACCAACCAGTTAACCGACCTTTCCTCGACCACCGAACCTTCCCCTTCTTTCGTTTCGAACGATAATCGACTGACTGTACGGAAGGTTTTGCCCGACACCTTGACATTGCTCGAACTCTTCGACTTTCATTCTTAGCAGATATATATATATGTATTCTTACTCTCCGTTTATACGTCTTACTCGTTTATACGTCTAACACTCTTGTTTATATCTTTCTGTTTTCAACACTGTTTGCTTACATTAGATATGACAATTGTATAATTAATCTCATTGACGAAGTAATAATCATCTCTTGTTGTTGCCAATGTTAAAATCAGAGATTGCATAATTTTTGCAAGTTTTGATTAAGATTATGATTAATTACGACTAAAAAGTATTTCAAATAAAATTAAATTTTCGAAATACGAATAAAAGAATATATTATTCCTATACTCTTATATATTTATGAATTGAATCGATCAAATTTTAGAGGTCATGTAAAATGTCCATTTATGAAAAAAGGTTGTCGCAAGTTATAAATAATTAATGCATCATTGATGTGTATGAGAAGGTTGACAAAAAAAAAGAATTAATGAATGTATCGATCGTTTATAAGACAAAGTCGTTAAAACGTATGAAATTGTAAAAATGTTTAACGATTATAAATAAATGATCGTATCTTATCTCGTATAAGCTGCAGATTTTTTATCGATAAAACAATTTAAATGAGATAAAAAAAGAAGAACAGGATGTTGACTTTATACAAATATTAAAAATAATAATAATAATAAGATAATGATGACGATAATAATAATAAGATGATGATGATGATGATGATAAAGACTTTCGGAAATAGAGAAAAAGAACTTTTGATGACGTCTCTAAATACGTCTATAAAGACCTACAAAAGTTTAAACATGATTTTAAAAATCAATTACATTTTATTCAATTATACTCTTCAATTTTAGTTTTACAATTATAGTTTTACTTAAGATCTGAAAAAAAAATCAACATAAGGATTCTCGTTAAAATGTAATTGATTTATAAAACCAGTTAGAAACTTTTGGCCCACCTTGTACTAGAACCTATCATACCAAGGTCGCGATTAGATTTATAGTCGACATATCTTGTTAACTATCCGTCATTCTTATGTAATTTATACTGACGATAAATTTTTAAAGTCGATATGGTTGAGCGATCGTTGTCAGTATTCTTTAACAAACATTCTCGGTTCATATATGTTACTTATAGTAAGATATCTTTTTATTTTTCTCTTCCTCCTCATCTTTGATTTATTCCTTTTAAATTTCGTTACTTTTACAATTACATATAACAAAGTTTTGCACTCTGTAAATAAACCGTTTTCATTTTTCGATATTTCCTGTTCCTCCCTCTTAATCGACGGCTTATCTTCTTACTATCTACTCTCAAAGATAAAATAGGTCGTTTATCGGTATCAACAAAAACGCTTAACGTTTTCACTGATTTCATTTTAGATGTATATACGCATGTACTCGCATATAAGTACATTTGTATATATTTAATCGTCTTCTCTTTAGAATTATGAACATAACGAATCGATGTTAATATAATACGACATTCTATTTTCATTTTTTAATACGATCGAAATATATAAATCATTCGATAAATCATTCATTCTTGACGTAAGAACCAGAAACGTCGCGTTACTCTCTATATCTCTCTATCCCTTACACCATTACATCGTGCATTCCTTATACCATTACCTTGCAAATCCATTAATCCATAATTTTGCGTATCCATTAATCCATAATTCTGCACATCCCTTATACCATTAATCAATACATCCGTTATACCATTACTCTGAACATCCCTTATACCGTTATTCCGCGTTTCCGTTAATCCATGATTCTTCGGATCTATTAATCCATAATCCTACATATCTTTTGTACCATTAATCTGTTAATATTTTACACCATTATTCTGTGTATCCCTTGCACCATTACATTGTACATTCTTTACACCATTACTCCGCGTATTCCTTCTATCATCACTCTGCGAGTCTAATTACTTAATTTTATAATTTCGCGAATCTATTAATTTTAATAAGAATCTGTTAATTCGTTAAGAAAAGAAATATATCTATATCAGAACGTTTTACTTTACAAAAAAGTTATGAGGTAAAAATTTAATTGAAAATTCGTCGAACAACGCGAATCAGTTATTCCCAGATTGGGCTTAGAGTTTCTCGTAATGAAAATAAAGAAAAGTGGTCACTGTTAGTTATGGCTTTCTTGCTTTTCACTTGTTCATATATACAAGAGGAGTGACCCGAGAAACGTGCAGTCAACTCTCGTAGCACGTTCTAATATTACACGGTGGAATACACACTCTGTGTGAGTCAGGGGCATAACCGGCCACGTAGCAAAGCTGCGATGAGAAAACTCTCGAATACGAGAAAAAGAAGAAATAAGACAACGAAGTTCTTCGTTTTCGGTCTTTGATGATCCCTTTAACCTTCTCTCCTTTTTTTTCTTTCTTCTTTCTTCTTTTTTTTTGTTGTTATTCTTTTGCTTCTTTCTTTGCCTTCAAGAACAGAGAACAGAGTATAAAGTACAGCTTGAGAAATAACAGAATTTCCTACCGGTAATAGAAATAAAGTAATCTAACTACGGGGAATTCTTTGTAAAACTATATACATAAGAACACAAAGATTAGTAGTGGATGTTATTATGCAGTTAAAATAATAAAAAAGAAAACAATCTCTCTGCAAAAGCAATTACAAGTGTTTCTACAATGATTGGTAGCCTGGTGTGGAGAGATACAAAGAATTCGATATTTCTTACACTCTTTCATTAAATAAATTCGTTACACATTAAAATTAATATATTAAAATAAAGTAAAAACATTGTGTGTGTGTGTGTATGTGTGTACAATTTAATTTAATTATGAATTTAATTAATTTGTCAAGAAGAAGAAAAAGATACAATAATTAATAGGCTTATTAAAATTATCAAGTATTTCATGTGATAAAGTTCTAAACGAAAATTTTCAAAATAATTTTTTTTCTCTGTATTCATCATTTTTTTCATGTCAATCCCGCAATTGCTTTCGAAACAATCAACTCCCTGCGACATCATTACAAAAACGACTATCTAATGTAAATAACTTGTTGATTGGCTTTATGATTCCCTGGAAATTTTTTATGTTTTTTATTTACTTTTTATTCTTAATTGATGTAATGACTTCACATATCAAGACATAGTTACTTGGTATTTCGAAATATCAATGAGTGTATTACTTTGAAATCTGTTCAAGCATAAAAGAGATAACTCGAAGTTTATAACTTTCTTCAGGTTTCATTAAGAATGTCCTTTCTCTTCAAGTATTTAAAAAAAATGAAATAAAATAGAAATCGACATATCAACTACGTCTCGATTATATAGATATATATATATCATATATCAAGTGTATCGTTTCAAGTTTAGCTTCGTTAAAGGAAATCGATATCTGAAGAAAATAAGAGAATGCTTTTCTTCGAGTCGCCTATATCGAAGTAATGATACAAACACGTAACTCTTATATATAATTTCTAATGTTTATTAGACTGTAAATATTGTTAAAAAGATTTTATCAATTGGAAAGAAGAAGTGATATAGATAAATAATCACAATGATTAATCAATTGAATTTCCATAAATAATCAATATCTTAAATAAATTAGCTACACAAGAATAATATAATTTATTATTATTATATTCTGATTTGATTTATTAATAATTTAAATTACAGAGAAAATGCACAATTAAAATCAATTTTTTATTTTATATTTCTATGTGATTTATTAGAAACTGACATATTACAGCTGACATATGTCTGTAAAAGAAATAAATTATTTTATCTTTTATTCAATTTCTTATTATTAATAACCATTTTTATTTTTTGATTGAATTTATTAGAAACTAAAATAGAAATTTAAAAAATATATATATATTATTGAAATAATTCATTCTTATTATATAATATCTTGATTTGATTTATTAGAAGTTGACAATGACATATGAAATCTAACTAATGTCCTGACAATATGAACTGCACTTACTCTTGTTATTATTAATATTACTACGATGTAAGTAATTTAAAGTTACATACGAGATTTAAAAAAAATTCATACTAATGATGATTGATCTTCTCTCGCCGTTGATTGAACGATCGCTTCAGAGTCATAGTTGTTTGCTAACAAGATCATTTACCTCATTCAAAATATTTTTTATCTCGTTTAAGCAGTCAAGGTAGACGATGAAAAAAAGCTAAAAATTTCTGAGTGTTCCGATCTGAGATAAAAATTATTTACCAAAAAAAACCTGTCTTAATTTTTTATAAATTTCAAGATCGTCTTGATTAATATAGGAAATTAGGTTGTTTAAGTATCGTTTTATACGAGGGTTACACGTAATATCATAACTCTTTGGCCTTATATAATTTTTTTTTCTTTTTTCTGTTATAGAAGGTTAATATGCCCTTTACTTTCTCTCTCTCTCTTCTTTTTCTTTATTTTTTTTTTTTTTTTAAGTAAGTTATATTTTTATCAGTCAAGCATGACGATTATTAATTAAAGAAATGACCTAATATATTCAAGTTTTGTCAGATCTTAAAACCAGCAAAGTCTTATCGAAAGGTAACGTGAAAGAACTTAAGAGAAAACCAGTTTAACCTGTTACTATTGCTTCTTAACGACCTATGGCAAACGTAGATCTTCGTGCAATGGACGATTGCTGGTATAGCCTTGTTAGAAAATAATCTAACAATTTTCGATATTGTTAAATCTATTGTAATTTCTGAATAATAAAATTCATTATCGGTCTCTCTATTTCGAAGGTCGATATCCTCTTTAGTTCGTGACACCAGTTCCTTTATTACCAATGTTAATTTATTTTCATGAGGTAGCACGAGTTAAGGTCGTTGACCTGATGCTTGTATTACTCGGGTGAAGGTATCTAATAATATATCAAATTCTTTATTGTCATGATGAGATCGTAATCGTAACTTCTCTTAAAAAAGTATTTTCATTTAATTGAAATCTTTAAATTAAAGGTAGTCTTCGTTTTCTCTATCCTGTGTCTACGTGATTATTAGTAATAATAATTTATGATACTAATCTATAACCATGCATATGTATTCGTAATCTGAAGTAAACTTTACTTATAATAAATATAAATAACAGTGTACGTAAATATTTTGGAAATTTAATAACGAACAATTATTGAAATTAAATCGTGTTAAAATAAATAAATTTTATAGAATAGAATTTCTTTATTTTATATCGAAATAAGTTTTATCAAAGTTTAAAGGTGTAGATCGGGGAAAAACATAAGGAATTTTGAAAGGAAGGAAAGGAAATGATCGATGAAGTAATCGGTAATCCCGTAAAAATCCAACGACGCGATCACGAGCCGGAAGTGTTCCGCAATTAACTTGATTGCTATCTATTTATCGATCGATCGATTGATCGAACGATCTAATCGTTAATAACTGTGAAAAATTGATCAACCGTGAAAAGTTGGAAATTCGTCGAAGAACCTTTCGAATTCTTAAGATCAAGTTGAATTACAACGCGAATCGACGGATTTTGATTTCGAAGCGACTATTTTCTTTTCTTTTCTTTTCTTTCTTTTTTTTTTAAATCGCTTCCTGTTATACTACGAAATCGCTTGGATCGTTTGTACGCATTTCATCAGGGGCGCGCATCGTTCAGAGAACGGACGTGCGTTGAAAAACAAGTCGATCATAAAAAGTAATATATATATATATATATATATATATATATATATATATATGTACGTATGTATTTATATATGTATAGGGTGTCTTGTTTATCTCGAAAAATTGAAATATTTTACGAGGGACTGAACTCATAAAAAAGAATTTGTTTACAAATTTGTTTAATGTGAAAGGGTACACCGTATGGTACAATTTATTTCTTTTTTTTTTTGCAATTTGAAAGAATTTCATGGTCAAATTTATTTTACTTATTTTTTTCTTTTTTTTTGTTTAACATTCTTTCTCTCTGCTTCTTTCTCTTTTTCTCTTTTTCTTTTTTTTTCTTTTTTTTTTTTAATACAATGACAAACAGTACATCCTATATATATATATACATATATTGTTACAAAATTCGGTACCACTCGATACATTAACATAAGAAACGGAGAGAGAGCAGTATCTAGAAATAGAAAATCGTAGTTTCTATGTAAATACAAGAAAGAGAATAAACGAATAAGAAAAGAGTCTCTGCCATAGCACGTTACGTTACATTTATACGCTTCAAATTAAATAGAGAAGAAAAAGGTAATTGTTATATTACTTGTCGAATTGCTCTTAACATCCGGTATGATTTATTTATAATCATTATTATTATAAAAAAAGGGAAAGTTGAAGAAAGAGTTTAAAAACCTCGAAGAAAAAAAGAGTTGACAAAAAATATATCACAATCATTTCCAAGCTCTCTTAGAATCACGTTATATCGGATAAAATAATTTTTAATCGGTGCGCCAACAACAGGTATAATTCAACCTAATCGCTGTTTCGTAGTTCACCCGATATAATTTCGTAAAACAAAATAATACAAGCATTAGGTCAGTGACCTTAAAAATACGGACAGCTCTAACGCGTTGAGCCAATATAGAAAAATTCGAATGCTTTAATTATTGTTTAAACGATTAGCACGTTGGTGCAATCGAAAAAATCATTATTTCTATTCCTTATCCACTTTTTGGACTCGTCAATAAGAGTTTATTACTTGGTACATAACATCATCATTATCATCATTATCATCATTATCATCGTCATCATTATTATCATCAACGGTACCGAACATCAACAACAACAATTTAATTTCTCTCAGAATAATACATCGCTTTTAAAGACTACTTCGAAACTCTTTGAAGTGTTAAATTAATCTAGACCCTATCTTTCTGTGACTAAAGTAGATTTAATCGTTGACATTAATCACGATTCACGCGTACGTCCCTGCCCGTTGACTTCTTTTGACAGAAAGACCTTTGGGAAAATTGCTGATATAACGATCGTCAAGAATTTTCTCATACTTTATAATAGCTTGGTAGCGTAATCGTTTGAACGACAAAATGATATTTATTTACACAATTTAATGTGACGTATCCTCGGTGTATGTAAAGATAAAGACCAATTTATCGATATGTTTTCTTTGATCTTCTCTCTCTCTTTCTCTCTCTCTCTTTCTTTTCTTTTTGTTCTTTTATTTTTTTTTTCTTTCGAATTACATACGTATATATTTATCTTTTTTCTTCTTTCTTTTTTATTTCCTTCAAAATCTTCGAAATTTCACTTTCCAACCAAATATGCTCGAAGGAAACAAATTATGTACGATCGATCGTAATAATTATTATGTCACGTTGTTGTTTTCTTCCGATTTCATGACGTTTGCTGTTAAATATTTAATGCCATTTGTCTCGAAATATTACATAAGAGAATTATATGGATTATGTTTGTCGGTCGCGGTTACACGTTGTAACAAGAACGGTCGTCATCGTTGTATTGCGATTACTCAATCAATCGAGATTTTACTTCCCTTCTAGGATCGCTAACAATAATAATGTTGGTCGTTTATAGCTATGACTCTCGTAATACTTTCTTTTATTTTTCTCTTTTGACAAAGACGGTCGATCGAAGGTCTGTAACTACGTAACGGTCTTGTCGATCATTCGAAAGTAACACCTAAGATAATCAGCATAACTCGACCTCGCTTATGCGACGTCGCTATAATTTCGTTTTTACGGTTGACCTCGTTTCCTTTTATTTTTTCCTCTCGAAATATACGCATCTTATAAAATTTACAAAATTTGATAAATGCACTTATTATTCGAATGATATACCGACAAAATTATTTTATACACAATTAATATGTATACATATTATTAATAATTATTGCGAATATATTATAAATTATATATTTATATGATCTTATATATATATTATTTAGTGTTTTTTATACATATTTATTATTGATTTATATATATATATAATTATTATTTATATTATTTATATTATTATATATATGTAACATTATGTAACAAAATATAAAAATATGAGAAAAAAAGGAGTGGACGACGAAATATTTCAAAAGGGTTTTTTGATTCTTTTTTTATGCCATCTCTCTCTCTCTCTCTCTCTATCCCTTCATGGCTTCCATGAGTGGATTATGCAAACGCACGTGTCAGTCTTTTCTGTTGCTCAGAAATAAATTATCTTTTATCTATTTTTATACGAGCATGACATAGGTATTTAAGCTATTTCCGACGCTAATGAAACTTCAAAATGTCATTGTCGTTTGCTGTCTTTAATATTACGTCAGTATAAAAGCAATAATCAGTAAATTAAAAAAAAAAATAATAATGTTATTGATCGTTTACTATTTTGTTGATCAGGTTTTCATCATCAGTCATAAGCGTCAACATATCTTTTTTTTCTTTTTGTATTTCTACATTTAAAGAAAAAAAAAAAGAATGTAATAAAGACGAAGATTTTTATTCCAAGGTTATTAATTTATTATTATTGTTATTAAAAATGTATACGAATGTTCAGTAAACAAACTATAATGTTAAATATGTTAATAACCTTAATGTATAATGAATAAGATTACTAACATTACTGTTACTATTAAAAATAAATAAAAATGTGTTTCTTTTCAATTGATAAAGCGAATAGTATTATCTCGAAAACGATTAGAATAAAATTATTTTTGCTTGCTTGTTTTATATAAAGATAAATCTAATTGAACGGTTCGTTAGCGTGAAGTCAGTTTAATCTCGAGGAGATATGGAATTATTCATTTCTCTTTCTAATAAACGCAAATACATAACTCGGGTGAGTTAATTTTACATATAAAATGCATTCGAGATACGTGTTCTGTCTTCAACATATCAGATAACTTACGATTAAACTAGAATGTGTAGAATATCGTGATCTTTCTCTCTCTTTCTTTACATATGTATGTATGTAAATATATACATATTAGATATATTTCATAAAATACGGAAGTTAAATACAGGAAAAAAAAACGATGTTACATGTTTGTTAAAGTCTTTTTAGCGAGTCATTAGTAGAGTTGAATAAATTTGTCTGGATCGTAAACGAACAAATTGATCTATTATATGAAACATTTTACAAATAATAAAAAAACTTTCCTGTTGTACCAAGGATAAAAAAATAAACGAAGTAAGATTCTTTTTTCTTTTTAATATGTATAAAAAGTATATATACTATACAATATATACCGCAGATACCGATCTCGCTTGTTAATCAATACTATTCTATACCGTACTATAACATTATCTATTTCCGTATAAAACACTACAAATATCAGCCTATCACTAAATATTCTATACTATGCTATAGTATTACTCATTCACGTATTATAAAATATTCCAAATATCAGCGAAATTAATTATCGACCAAACGAAATAGATAAAAAGGATCATTGGAAATGTTCAAAGAAATTAAAATCGATAATGGTAAAAGATGTTGAATGATCGCGGGTTTTTAGGAAAAAATAAGAAGAAGAAGAAAGGGAGTTGCTAGCAAAAGGTCATCTCGATTGTATATCCTTTTCTATTAAGCTGAAAGGAGTTTTCATCCTGGCTCGTTTACTTCAAAGTTTTTCTTCGTAATAGCTATTGCATATAACGCGCGTAACACTGCTTGGCATCTGTTAGGTAATAGGAGAGGCAAGCAAGCAAGCAAGCAAGCAAGCAAGCAGGTCGACTCTCGAGGTAAGAGTCGAGTTGATCAGGAAGAACAATTAGAAAGCTGTGCGCGAAGGCGTTCGTTCGCATAAACGGACTCGGTCGATCGATCAACTCGTATAGTATATGATCCATGGCAATTTTCGAGAAGAGTCGGCTTTCTCGTTTTCCTCGGTTATTTATTAAGAAGGATCCTACTTCTCCTTCTAACTCAACATCCCTACTCCTTCTTCGATCTCTTCCTACCCCTCTTATTTCTTCTCATCCTGTTCCTTTTCCTTCGTCCCCCTTCTTTTCCTGTTCCTTTTCTTCCGTCCCCTTCTCTTCTTTCTTCTTCTGATCGGACTTATACCTTAGCTCGTTCGAACACAGCTTTGAGGAAGCATCAGTTTCGTTTGGTTAGTTGCCCGTACAACTCCTTTTCTATTTCTTCTTATCAGTTTTATAGATCAGAATTATTTTAGACGGATAGATAAATGGATGGATCGATCGATCGATGGATAGATAGATGGATAGATAGATTTTATTTTTTTCATTCTTACAATAATCAGTTCCTATCGTAATACCTTCGATAGATTTTGATATAAGTGTGTGTGCGACCAATGTGTATACGATCCTCGTAATATTTTCCTAATTCGATTTTCTAATCGTTTCTTGTTGATTGTTGATAATTACGTAAGGACAAATGGCGTATATGCTTAATTTCCAAGGGAACAGATCGGCCATGGTAGACTTCCAGGAGAACAGACCAGGGGTAAGAAATTTTGAAAAAATTTCTGGAAATAATGAATCTTTTTTTTTTTATTTTCTTTTTTATTATTTTTTTTCTACGAATTAGTATTTTAACGTCATCTTTTTTTTTATCGGGAGAATTATCGCTTCGATTAGTGTCATATGATTTTCGCAATTCATAGTTCGTTCGAAGGTCACCGATAAGATGTCCTTGAATATGTTCAACGAACTCTATAAAATTTGAGCGAGAGAGAAAGTCTATTAAAGAATTCTATGAGAAGAAATGATTTATGTGAAGTGCTCTTGTAATAAAGTATAATGAAGTGTTTCGAATCCATTTGATGTGTTTACTCGAAATTTACACGAGTCATTTTTACGATTACTCTTTGAAGTGTTGATTATAATATACGTTATTATTATTATTATTATTATTATTATTATTATTATTATTATTATTATTATTATTATTATTATTATTATTATTATTATTATTATTGTTATTGTTATTGTTTTACAATCAAATCAAATAAATTAAAGATAATAACGCGTAAACTATGCTTATTATCTTTTATCCTTAAAATCGGTCAAATCCATACTTTTAGCGATAAAAATCGATTATTAATATTCAGAGCTGAATGGATAAAATTTAAATTACACGAGCATACAAGTATAATCGGTTCGTATATAATTCAAAATAAATAAAATTAATATTAAATGAGCTATTATAAATTCTCGTCGGTGCTTGAAATGGCTTTTGTTGCAAAAAGAGAAAAAAAAAATAAAAAAAGAGAGAAAAGAAAAGAAAAATAAAAAAGAAAAGACACTTTGTCCTTTCGCTTTCTTTCTTCTTTTTTGTGCGTCTTTATCTTCTTTTGTACGTGGGTACATGAATTATTTTTTTATTTTGCTTCTGGCCATATTCGCTTTATACGTCAATGAAAAAAATAAAAAGAAAAAGAGACAAAGAGAGAAAGAGAGAGAGAGAGAGAGACAAACAGATAAACGCATGTTTATTAATGACGCATTCTCGAAACAGGAAGAACGTTACTTGACATTTGGCTACTACTTCGTATTCCTTCTTTAAAAATAAAGTCGTTAACCAAGATCGATGGATCCTGGATTCTGAAATTCCGAATTAAGATAAATCACGTTTCATTGTTAATATGTTATCGACTGATCGAACATCTATCTGATATAAAGAGAACGCAGAAATGCATTAAAGGAATATATCATGTTCAAGGAAAAATGTAGATGAGTTTTCGATATTATCAGTATTACGGTTTGTTGTGTTATAAATAAAAAAGAAAAAATACAATAAAGCTAATATTTCGCTTATAGTTTAACAAAATTATAAAAACATGACAGTAAAATATATATATATATATTATATACGCAATGGCTCGCTGTAAGTCAGTTTATCAAAAATGCAAGTTATTTTAATTTATATAAAGTATAAAAAAAAAAGAAAGAAAATATAATTTACAGCTGAATTACATGATGATTTAACAAACGTTTAAGCAACAAGTTGCTGATTATCAACTGTACAAATCGATCTAGGATCGATCAATGTCGTCATAAACAGTAACGGTAAACTGACATATGCTAATCCCTGCATATATATGTACATACATATATATTTCTATGCATTTTTATTCGATGAATTAGGTATAATTAATCAGCGGTATTACCTCGTTGATAAGGTACAAACTTTTTTGTTTCTATTCCTACGTATTTACGATCTTCAATACTCTATTCATATCTGTCCGTCAATTTTTTGCCGACGCATATATACGCTCTTTTATAGCTGAGCGTCTATGTTTCGAGGACACATATACATATATGTTGTTTCGAATGAAAAAGTTAATATTTGAAAAATAATTCCCGAAAACAATTAAAAAGAACAAAAATAAGTTGGTTCCCAGACGGACGAAGTTATCTAAGTAAAAGTGAAAACATCTACAAGTAAAAGCGGGAAGATGATACACGTTTCTTCTTTCCTGCTTGTTCTTTAACTGTTTAACTCCGAGAGAAAGTTCATTCGCGAATACGCATGCTATGAGAACTGAAGAACGAGTTGTTGTCGTCGTCGTTGTCGTCGTCGTCGTCGTTGTTGTTGTTGTTGTTGTTTAGAAATTTATCGACGTTCCATCGATACGACGATCGATCGATCATCACGAAATTAGAAAGATTTATCCAACGCATTCATAAAAATTAAGAATCTCATATTTCATAGAGACTCTAAAACGAATCTAATATTGGATACTTAATAGTTATGTTAATCAAAAGAAATTTTAATTTATTGAATGGTATTCTTTTTTATTTTCGACATAGATTTATTCGGCACTGTTTTTCGTTAATGAATATCATTATTTATCGTATGTAATATATTAGAAATTACACCTCTAATACGATTATTTTTTTGTAGTCGTTCGTTTTCAAGGCAATGACTAATCTTTTTCTTTTTCTTTTCTTTTTTTTTTTTTGCTAAAATTTTTACACTTTAGCTAATAAAGTGCGACGATCTTGTCGATCGCAGATAAATAGATGGAGAGCCGTGGATTATGTATATTTATAATAAAAAGAGTGAATTTGATTAGCAAACAGTTGAATATGAAAAATGTGTTATCACTCAAACGTTATTATTTTGTCAAAGTTACGTTTAGTCGTCAACTTTTTATCATATCATGTAATTTTCAAGTCACACAATTATGTATGTATATATACACTTTGTAAATATTTCTTTTTGTATTTCCTTTATGTTGAAAAAAATTGTTAGTTCAGATTACTCGAAGGTTAATGTATGCAAGAAGTTATATTCGTACTTCTACATAAATTTTACATAACTTATGTATAAGTACGATTATATATTTCTTTTTGAAACATCAAACAAAGTTGAGTTATAAAGAGTTTTAATGTTATTTTAGTTTGTTTATTTCAAATACTCGCGACTGCCTATCACCGAGTTAAAGATCGAGCTAAATGTTTAATGCATCGCGAACGAGCAACCGTTAACTCTTCGAAACGATTCATAAAAGTTTCAAATTTAAATGCGAGTATTTTTTATTGCGAATACGTTTCAAATATTCACTGCACGTTTTTCTAAAGACACGTCTTTGTATAAATCGATCGATCGATCGTTTCGTTTCGTTTCAAGGACAACACAATACCAACAAATCGTTCAAAAAACAAATCCAATGATGCATTTGTTTGCTATCGAAGTAGCTTACTCATCGTAAATTTGTTCTCCTCGTTGTTCAATTCTAATCAATAATTTTCTTACATTATTTAAGTAGGATTATTATAAAAAGAGAAAATATGCATACGCATACATTTGAACATACGCGGACAAATTTTTTTCTTCGATTTTATATTTCTTTAATAATTATTCATTTTAATTACTATTGCATATATATATATATATATATATATATATATATATATATCAGTAGAGTATAATGTATTTTTTATTTCTTGGTAATAGAGATATAAGATTATTTCTTCTTTTAACATAAGTTTCCTCTGAGAATAGTATTATTTGCATCGTAATTACATTAATATTGCATAATTAGATGTAATAATTGTACACGTGTTGCTCGACGTATCACGATAGAATAATTATCAAAGCTAGCTTTGGCTTATAGCCGAGAAATGACGAATGTGTATAATGTCATGTGTGTTATATACTTGCGTATCTATATATATATACGTGTTTTCAGTGATTACAGAAATGTTATATCATCGTATTAATCCTTTCTCCTCGCGTGTTACATCGCGGTGAAAATATATTATTATTCATGCTTAATTACATTGTAATAGATCATTGTTTGTCATTATTTATATCAAAAATATTATCGCAAGCATCGATATTGCAATTATCCGATATTTTGCTTTTGTTATTAAGATTAAACGTACGAGATGATAAATTATTCACTATTGTAACGTCAAAGTAATCCGAGTTATTTCAAGAGTTCACTACTCTCGCAATAGAAATGAATAAAATGATTAATTATTATTAATTGTCATCGGATACAAGATGGCATGAAGTTCGTAAAAAAAACATATCGGAAATTGTTAGACCACTAATGATTTATCTCCTAGACAAATTTTATTTTAATTATTATTCATATATTAAATCTTTTTTTTCTTTCTTTATTAAATATTATTAATTTCTGTGATAACTTTGATGAAGAATCGGCAAAGGTGACTGTAAAAAACTTAGTTTAACGATGTATTATTAAAATGAAAAAAATGTTACGATAATATGAAAATGATAATTAAGACTCGTTTTATATTCAAACATAGTCAGAATGAATTATAGAAACAATATGCATTATATTGTACATAGATCGTAAATTATCGTAAAGAACCGATAATTGAACGTGTTGATATAGACGAAGTATTTATAGAGATCTCTTCGAAATCTTTGTCGGTTATTCCCTCAGATCGAGAGAATAAGTTGTGTAACATCGATAAATGTGTATATCGTAAAACTTTAGCAGGGTGTTTCATCATCCGATGAATGTATAGTTATCTTCTAAAATCGATAAATTCCTATAAGGTCGACGAGTGATACTAATTGTAATAGGAGACCAGAATAAAAAAGGAAAAAAAAACACAAGAAAAAAGACGCTTCTATATATATCGTTTCTATATATTTATGTGCGTGTATGTGTGCACGTGCGAAAGTAAAAAAAGGTGTCCGAGAAAAAGGAATATACATGAACACGATGATATTCAAGAATCATTTCGAGGAAGGAAAAAAGAAAGGAAGAAAAAAAGAAAGTAAAAATTTACTTTCAGCTTGTCATCGAATGAGAGATGATTTCTATGACTATTATTAAACATTTCGTTATTTCTTCGAACAATTCATATCGTATCGTTTTACATGCGAAATTAATATTTCTATTTAAGATTATTTAATGATTTCACTCGTCATCGTTATTCAAATGTTATTTCTACTATTTGCGTTAGAAACATTTCTTTATCGTTTCGTTAAACTTTTCGTGCCTATGCAAATAGCAAGAACGTAACTTTTATCGTAAACCTAGTTCGTACCAATACATATGTACATAGGTATATAAATTTTTGTTCATAATCGTAAAGTGAGAAAATTACTTGACCATCGTTGTTCCGTCAATTGATTATTCGTAATAACTTGAGATAAGTGAAATGACCTAAATAACATTAACATAATATTCCAAAATAATCAATTATACCTAATAATTTTTTTATGATATAATAATACGTTGACGAAAAATCGAATATAAAGAGATCGATTATCCCTGACAAGCATGGAAATTATATTGTATTTCAAAAAAATATTCGTTCCTTTTAATATTAGAAATATCTCTTTGTCTATTTATTAATAATCGATAAACTAATATTTTCGAGTGATCTTGCAAATTGTCTTATGACGTAAAGGAATAATTAACGAACACAATTCTTTTTTATGTATTCAAACGAAAAGCTCTTTTTTTCTCCTTTTTCTTTTTTTCACACGGACGTCATCGTATATACAAGGTGTAAAAAAATGAGCATGCATTCGGACTTTTAGAAAAGTAAGAAAATATCTGAAAATATGACCGATCTAACAATAACATAAGAACCATAATTTGACTAATTGTTAAATTGATGTTATTTGAGAAATGATTAACGTGAAATCGGCACAAGCATTTTCGTTAGAAATCTCGAAGACATTATATTTTAATGCAGTATTACACAAAATCCTTTCGTCATGTTCGTATTAAACATGTTCTACTAACATGATTGTCAGAGCTCGTTGTTTCGCGAAGCTAAGAAAATCATTTTCTTGAAATTTCATTTAAAAATGTCAATTAAAGAGCATGATGCACGAGATACGAGAAATTGCATAAATCATAAGTTTGTAACGTCGCTTGGATTACTCGCGTACGATTTAATTGTTAAGAAAATTAATAAGACAAACGATGCTATCTATCTTTTATCGTTTACTCGAATGCGAATACATATTTTTACACTCTGTATATACTTAGAAAAAACGAACAAAATCTCACTGTATTCTTATCCAATTCATTCCGCGTAGATAGTTTTACTAACTTCTATCATTGACTGAAACGTGTGTTGTTATATAAAATAATGTTCGATCTTCGTACGCTATTTTTATGTCTTACTTCGTGTTATTAATATTTTATCGCGACGTACTTGTAATAAATACGATATGTTTTTATCTCTTATATGTATGATAAGGCAAGAAAGAATTGCCAAATTTCTATCCGTTATTTTAATCCTCCATTGTCAATATTTTTGTTATTTGCAATTTTTTTATCAACTCGTATAATTACTTGTAATTCGATCGCGCTGTTTTATTTTACATTTATATATTTTTATAAATATCCTTATCAAATTTATCGTGTTTTCTAAGTTGTATTATCGATCGTTGATTTTAATATAGTATACAATGTTTCGGTTATACTCGTAATAAAGAAAGTATTTTCTTTATTGACGAAATCAATCGATACATACGTATTATTTAAAAACTGATATTATATGTCGAATATAATTTTTAGCATTTGCGTTCGCAAATTTATTATCTTTAGATCTATAATGAATGATGAATTCATGGACTAATGACAAATAAATATTGTTAGACGTATAAAAATGTTGATCTAATAGAAAATACATCTAACGTAAAATATTTGAAAGGCTATGCAATTTTAGCAATATCCTTCTTTATGTGTTGTACGTTAAGTAGGTCATCTTTGTCAGATGAGTTTGCATTTTCGAAGCTTTTGACGTAGGTTAACGATGATTCTACAAAAATATTTGAAAGCACTATTAAAGGTCAAAAATATAAGTTTTAAAAGTGTATAAAAGAAGTATTAACAACAGAAAAATAATGAAGTACTCTAATAGTATTATAATGTCCTTGCAAGACGCGCCATTATTTGATTTCAATTTCAGAATGATGTTTCCGGGTTGATATTATAAGTATAACCAGATATTCAGAGTACCTTTTATTACCTAATAAACCAAATCATATAAATCGTTTTAGAAGGAGGAAGAACAATTTTATACTCTTGGCAATAAATTTCGCTTCGGTTATATACACTCGCCGTTGTTGGTTTAAAGGAGAAGGAAAAATTTTCAGTGGGTCATTTTGTAAAAAAAAAAAAAAATATATATATATATAATAACAAAAAGAATTTCAAGTACCAATAAATTTTATCCTCCTTTCTTTTGGTTGGCTACAAATTTTTTCAAACTATTAAGAAGCAGCATAAAAATATGAAGCAATTGCTCGTCCTCCTTTTTGTTGAGTTCTAACGGTACGCGTGTTAACTGGATTAAAACGGAACAAATTTCACGCGTTCGGATTTCGATCGATCCTCTTTGTCAAATTCTCGATTGCAACATCTGTTCATAGCTTAATACGTATAGGAGCATAAGATTAAAACGTTTTGTAATCAGTAATACGCGTTAGGTTTAACAACTACGACGTTAAACTAGTCAATGCAATTAACATAATCAATTTCGAACGTAACGAGCGAACGTGATATGAGAGATCATTTAGATTTTACATTAAAGTCTCTTTCATACGAACCAAGCATATTCATTAAACGAAGGATGAATCCTTCTTCTTAGAAATTTCTGATCGATCTTAATCCTATGACGTATAAATCCAACCGCAGACATCGGAATTAATTAAAAGCAGAATAACAAAAATACATTTAAGACCGTCATGCGTGTACACGCATTCTTGTCTGATATTAAATTCAAGGGAAATATATTTATGAATACGCGTTTACGTACGTTTGTTACCGGCAAAGGAAATAGGAAAAACACGTGGTCGATTGCGACATCATCAATGGAATGCATTTAATCGAATTCACGTAATACTTAATTAAATGCAATTAATTTTCTCCGGATATGCAGACACCGATGCAAATACAGTAGCCTACACAAAGGGGTTCCGACAGGACTGTTTTCTATTGCCCGTTTTCTAAAAGCCACAATTAAAAGACTAGACATCACGATATCGATAAATTTTAGTCGTCGATTTTAATCGCCTCATTTCTTTGACCAAACACAACGATCATGGTCATGCTACCTCTCTTACATTCGATTAGGACCAAGATTTTCGGCCTCGATTGTCCTCCTTACCTACATTCGGCTGAGAGGAAGGTCGGTAGAAATATTGAGAGGGGAAAAGAGACGAGATCAGATGATTTCGGAGAGAGTAAAAACGAAGAGAAAAAAAAGGGAGATGCGTAAAAGGTGACTCTGGAAAAAGAAAATCGGTCAGTGGAATAACGGGATCATTAGCGCCCTATAGAGAAAAGAGAGAAAGAAAGAGGAAGAAGGAGAGAAAGAAAGAAAGAAGTAGAGAGAGAGAGAGAGAGAGAGAAAGAGAGAAGAAAAAGAAATAAGATGATAGTAGTAAAAATGTAACATCTTTTTCTTTCGTGGAACTTTTTCTTCGCTTCTTTACCAAACTTTCTTTACCTCGAGCATTTCTCTCGATCATCGTTAGTACCAAAGAAATACTTAACTCTGTTGGTCGTTGGTGGGCCCAATGTCACCGATTATATTCGTTTAACGGGACCAGCACGTCCCACGAACGGTGGAGGAGAGGAGACGATGGAGGAGAAGCGTAATTTCTCCAAGAGGAGCGCGTGTTAACCGGGGTTCCGCTCGGTCAGTCGGTGACAAAGCGGCTTCGCGTGAGGATTTGCTCCGTTTTTTTATATAAACATATATATGTGTATACGTATATACATATATAGTTATATATATGTATGTATGTACGTATGTAGACGAATTAACATTCCTTCCACAACGGTCTGTGCGTACGTGTGTGTGTTGAAAAGTTTTGCCTCGTTTTGTCTGAACATAGAAAGAGGAAACGAACGTTTCTAGTTTGCATAAATTATTATTATTTTTTTTTTCTCTCATTATTTTTTTCCTTTTCTTTTTTGTGCGGGTTTATACCATATCCATGACGGAAAGAATTCTACCTTTAACTTTTTAGTTATCCACGAGATGACTGTGATCAATCGTCAAAGGTTTACAACTTTTTTACATTAACTCAATTCGTTAGTTCAATGTAATTTTAATAAAAGATAGCAATAATTTACATGATTTAACCGTAGTGTCAAATGTTACATTCTATCAGTGGTATATAAAAGGAGAAAAAGAAATAGTGTACGTTTGATCCGTGATAAATGAAATAAATACACGTTCAAAGCAACGTACAGTGCGCGTTCAAAGAAAAAGAAAGAATCAAATGAAATGAAATGAAATGGAATGAAATAAAATAAATAAATAAATAAATAAATAAGTACAAACTCAACGACCAAGAGGATCTAATTCCATTCATCTAAAAATAATAATATTTTCTTGAATCCATTATACACTCGTAGCTCTTCTCCATGTTGCTATGTCGGTGTGATAAAAAACGTTTATCGTATATTAAAAAGGAGAAAGAAAAGGAAAAAAAAATTAAGCAAAAACGAGGTCATTCGTTCGATATATTTTTCTCAAGCAAGGAGCCAATGATGTATTATTAACAATATTAAGACAAATGGCAGAAAAGTAAAGAAGAGTTTTTCATTCGCTAAAAGAAAAATAAATAGAAGAAGAAGAAAAAGAAAATCTTTCGTTCGATGAAATTTTTTAAATAATGGGAATAATGATTTTTGATTGAGATAAATAGATGTGATTGTAACTTGCGATAAGAAGAAGGAAAAACAGGAAGTTTGAAAAAATATAAAGGAGGAAAATTGTTACAGGAGAATAAGAAAATTAAAAAGGAAGGAAGAACGTTTAAGAAGGTCTCGTTGGGAGACAAAACGGACATTGCAAATTGAAAGGAGTTGGAGTGAACATCTCTATGCGAAAGAAATAACATACTTGTGAACGCGCACTCGCACGAAAGAAAGAGAGAGAGAGAGAGAGAGAGAGAGAGAGAGAGAGAGAGAGAGAGAGAGAGAGAGACAAAGAATCAGGGAGAGAAGGCACATATTAAATATTTATTATTTGCACGAAAAGAGAAGAGAACAACCATTTTTACATTTCCTACACTTAACTCTGTATCCTCGTTGAAAGAGTTTGAATACAAATTGTTCATACACAGACGGACTAGCACGGACGTCCTTTAGTTAATTTAACTCAAAGACTTTGTTGGTCGACTTTAAAAACTCGTTAAAATCGCACGTACTAAATAAAAAGGAAAATTCTCTAGTTCTTCGTATATTCGAGTATCGTTTCTCTATTAAATATCTTCAAAACGGGTAACGTATTTTCAAATGTAAGTTTGACAAGTACAGAAAGTTTTGTTATTACTATCGATCTTTCTACTCTGTAATAATCCTCAAGAATAAAATGATTTTATATTTATTTTAACCAACATTACATCGTTTTCTATTATTAAAGTCTTCTACATTGATTAACTATAAAAAGAAAACAGAAAAAGAAAAGGTGCTAATTAATTCGAATATTTACAAATCTCGAATTCAAAAGATTTAATTAAAAATTTTAATTAATTGAAATTATTGTTATTATACTATTTTAGTTTCGAATAAAATGTTAATTGGATTTTAATATATACTTCATATATATATATATATACATATATTTATTTATTTATAATAATAATTCTTGTAAATTGACAAAACTAAACTCGAAAGATTCATTCTGATTTCAACTTGATCTTTACGTTATTTTTTTTATTCCATTATAAATACAACAGAGAGTCAAAAATTTCTCGCTGAACACTACTCGTTTCTAGAATTATTTTAGCGCATATTTTTAATTCATTTACAAATTAGAATGTTAATTTTTAATTTTCTTTTTTCTCTTTCTTTTGCAAGACATGCATGATATCATCGTGGAATCTTTTTAGATGCTATTCGTGAAATATATTCGATTTTTTAATCGACGTTTTATTAATATACGTAATTGATTGATAAAAAGAAAAGAAAACAAAAACTGAAAGAAAAAGACTAATGAAATATTTTTATTCTGTTTCAATAGCGATTTTTGGAGCGCCGAGATAAACATGAGGTAGAAGTATTAGTCAGTACTACGACCCATGGGGCTACACCATTGGTTATGGCCTGTAGAAATGGCCACTACGACGTGGCAGAATACCTCGTTGTAAAATGTGGGGCAGATATAGAACAACCCGGCTCAGGTAACAAAAAAAAAATTAATCATGATAAGTCTTACGAAAGATAAGTTATCATTTTTCGCACGTCGTCGTTCTCTTATGCGTCATGTTTGTTTATTTTACGATCAAAAGGAATACCACGTGTTAATACAATGCATAGAAAATTCTTCTATATGGCATGAACGATCATTTTATGTTAATTAAGTTTATACGGAAGATCGAAGAACATCGAAAAAATATATTCCATTCATTATTTTAATCTCGACTCGAGAAACGTTCGATTATTGATAACTCTATACATTGATAACTCTAATAATTTCTCCGTCGTAGTTGCATTATCTATATTAATATTTTAATTAAAGTGGCTAAGAAAAAGAAAGAAAAAAAAAAGAAATAAAGTTCGTTGTATTGGCCAAAAAAAAAAAAAAAGAAAAGAAAAAGAAAAAGGGAGAAAGAAACGAGTAGTTTAATAATAAAATGCTAATAAAATATTCGATTACGATAAATGTGTTCCAGATAGGTGTACTATCTTATTATTTGAAATATAATGATTAGATAAAGATTAATATTTTTACTTCAGTTGTCTTTGATGGAGAAACCATAGAGGGTGCGCCACCGTTGTGGTGTGCAGCGGCAGCCGGTCACATCGAACTAGTGAAGTTGCTAGTACAACGAGGGGCGAACGTGAATTCGACGACGAAAACAAATTCGACACCGTTAAGAGCAGCTTGTTTTGATGGACATTTTGAAATTGTTAGATTCTTGGTCAAGAATGGTGCAGGTAAAAGAGAATCACGAAAGAACTTTCATCCTTACTTTATCGTTTTCACGATAAATTTTTTCGATTGTTATTTTCCCTTTTTTTTTTGTAAACTGTAAAGTCTCGAGCTAATGCAACGCATTCTCATTTTTCAGACATAGAAATGGCAAATCGTCATGGGCACACGTGTTTGATGATAGCATGCTACAGAGGCCATATTGACATCGCTAAGTTACTATTAGCTTGGAACGCAGACGTCAACAGAAAATCAGTCAGAGGTAACACTGCATTACACGATTGTGCAGAAAGTGGATCCTTAGAAATTCTTAAATTGCTCGTTCAACACGGGGCTCAAATGGACGTCGATTCTTATGGGATGACGCCACTCCTGGCGGCTGCCGTAACAGGTTAACGAAAACCCTTTCCATATTGATCCGTTCCTTTTAATACTTTGCCAACCAAACGACATTTGCTTCTAGCTTGTTATTATGCTACCATATGTTCTTTTTTTATTTTTCTTCCAGAATTTTCGTAAAGTGATTGCGGCTGTCGTATTATTAATTTATATTGCATATTTTAATTATAGACTTTTTATTATATAGATATATTCGAAATTTGTTTAAATTCATATATATATATATTTTTTTTGGATATAGTAAAAAAGCATAACGTGCGTTGTTAAGCAAAATGTTGAATCCACTTCAATTGGTCGGCAAAGTGTTAAAAGAATAGCACACAAACAATATCTCTCTTTCTCTCTCTCTTTATTCTTTTCTCACAGGCAATACCGATATCGTGGAGTATCTAATTGGAATTCCTGAATTAATAAAACGCGAGGAACGCATAGATGCATTGGAACTTTTAGGTGCAACGTATGTTGATAAGAAAAGGGACATGGTCGGTGCTCTAAACTTTTGGAAACGCGCCATGGACGATAGGTAAAATCGTTTTCTCTTTTCTTCGTTATAAAGAGTAAAAATCGAGTAATTAGATTCGTAAATAAACTAATTAAGAACGTTATGATTCAGTTAGGTATTAACTCTTTGCGGTCAAACGATAGATGAATGATATTTCTGATAAATTACTTTTAACTTTCCTGATTGTATATACCGAAATAATTCAAATAAAGAGAATTCTTTCGTTCCAGTTGAAATAATAACTGAGGTCAATAAAATATATTCTATCTGTTGTAAAATTACAATCTCACATAACCGACAAAATGAATTTCTCCGAAAGTAAGTTTCTCTGGGAAACAGAATTTCGATAAAATTAATTTTATATGACAGTAATTGATTGAGCTCAGGTATCATCTCGATGCGTCGATAAAAATAATTCCGACCACGACGCGGTATCCATACTAAAAAAAAAAGAGAGAGAGAGAGAGAAAGAGAACAAAAAAAAACACGCACAAAAATATTACAACCGCAAAGAGTTAATATTACGATAGAAAAAAAAAAATTGGCCCGAGTTAATTGAGATATTAATTGGATGTTGAACGTCAAGATAATTGAAGAACGATCGAGTTACGTTTCTCTTCGTCCAATTCCACGGATACGATGAAATTTTATACGATTTAAATTTAATTGCTTCTTTAATTTTCTTTAGATATCAAAGCGACGTTGTAATATCGAAACCATCGCCTCTACCTCTAGTAGCGGCCTACGACTTTGCTCAAGAAATATGCGAACCAGAACAACTGGATGAGCTATTGGCAGACCCAGACGAAATGCGTATGCAGGCATTAGTAATTAGAGAAAGAATTCTGGGTCCAGCACATCCAGATACAAGCTACTATATTCGCTACAGAGGAGCTGTCTATGCCGATGCAGGAAAATTTGATCGGTGCATACAACTATGGAATTATGCGTTGGATATGCAACAGGGGATGCTCGAGCCTTTAAATCCGATGACACAGAGTTCCTTCTTTAGTTTTGCCGAACTCTTCAGCTTCATGATCGGTGAGGAAGGTAGACAAACTAGTAGAGGAAGGAGAGTACCTCCTGTGGACAGACAAGAGATACTTAAAATTTTCTTAAAGGCTGTAAGTATATCGGGGGAGATATTTATCTTCATTTACTTTTTGAAATCTTCTTTTTTTATAATACTTATATGTGTTTTTTACACTTTCTCTTTCTCCTCCTCCCATCCTTTTCCTTTATCTCTCCATATCTATTATTTTTTTTTTATCAATATTTTTATATCCACCGAACTAAACTCTGTTTCAGATAGTAGAAGTTAGATTGGGCAAGCAATTATTAGATAAAGTTCCACTTAGAGATCGCGACGTCACATCTTTAAACAGAATTTTATTAATAACATTGCATCTAGCTTGTTTGATGACGCGCGACATGCCCACAGAAGGTACATACGAGTATGAGGCCATACATAAAGCTATTTACGAATTGGTTCGAATCAACGCAAAGGGCAAAGAGGTAATTAGCCTATTGCCCCTTAGCATATCAGAGGTAATACTTCTTTAGAAGAAGTTAAAGAAGAAACTTACGTCTTTCTTCCTTCCTCTTTGAATATCGAGTTTGATCGCAAATTTCCTTTGTTATTAATATACGTTCTTTTTCTTTTTTCTTTTTTTTTTCTTCTTTTTTTTTAATTTTTTTTATACATAATTTTAGGATCGTGACGCCTTACAATTAGTACATAGCGACGACGTCGCTTTGGTAGGAAGGTATCCGATCTGCAAATTTCACTCACCGCACTTGACCACAGCTTTGTTGAAAGTTGGGGCAGATGTTAACTCGAGAGATAGGAATGGGAACACTGCTTTACATTGGGTCGCCATGTCGTTACCTTGGCGTCCAGACCTTGCTGTAGCGCTTCTCGACGCAGGTGCTCATATCGATACCGTTAATAGAGATAAGAAAACCTTCAAGAGTTTGCTACGCAACAAGCAAAACTATTACTCGATCAGTCCGTTAAAATATATCACATTGTCGTGCTTAGCGGCTAAGGTAATCAGAAGGTGGTGTAACGACGAACAAATCGACGAAGTCGTTCCCGGACACTTGCAAGAGTTTGTTAAAATGCATTAGCTAATACGAATACGAAAAAACGAACTGTTTGTTATCATCGGATATCGCGAAGTTCTCTTCGCTTTATCGTTTTTACCTAATAACGTTTTTTTCTTTCTTTCTTTCTTTCTTTCTTTCTTCCTTCCTTCTTCCCTCCCTCCCTTCCTTCTTTTTTCCTTTTTCTTTTCTTTCCTTCTCTTTTCCGATACTCTTAATGACCCGAATTAAGCGAACGTTGATTGAGTCGTAAAGTAGAGATATCGAATGCATGATTGATGATAACAGGAATAATTGTATTTTAACAACTCTCGCGAAGTATTTTTCAAATACCGAAGATTTATGACGCACTACGTGCCGACAGAGAAAAAAAGTGAAAACTGTAAAAGAAAGAAAAATAAAAAGGATGACGTGACCACAAGCATGGTCATATGATCGAATGTATGAAGTGTGCAGCATGATGATAAACGTAAACTCGCAACGTTTGTGTAGTAACTCTGATTTCTTTCTTTTTTTTTCCTTTTCTTTTCTATTCTATTCTATTTTATTTTATTTTATTTTATTTTATCTAAAGAACGTTCGTAAATTCTTCGAATTAATGGTTGGAGATCAGCGACAAATAATTCATAGATTCGAAGATAATGTGTTCGATTAAAGTATTACGCTTGTCGACTTTAGTGTTGCCATCCATGAATATTTTTGCCAAGAATCGATCGTCGTGCTTCATAAAAATGATACGAGCTTAAAAACAAATTTGTAAACATCTTTGCCCAAGTTGAAAGATCTCTTTGGTATCGATATATAATTGACTATATAAACGGAACTTTTAAATATCGAATAACATGAAAGTCGTTAAAGATCGTTATGATCATTGATTAAGAGATATTCGATTATTGTGATTTTCGCTACGCGATAAACTTGGCAAAAGGCCTTTTCACCCTTCTCCCCTTATACATAAGACCCCGCGATTAAAAAAAAAAGCCATAACTTTTAGAAAAACACCGCGTTGATATATGAATATTTTAGCGATAACGTGGTAAACGTAATAATATTAAATTAAACTTGTGTACTCTTAGAAAAAGAAAAACGAATTTTTACCTTCAGTAATGTATAAAACGAAAAATAAATATATGCAGGATGAGAAAATTTCTAATACACGCATTTTTCCATGTTAAACACATTTGGCGGGAGATAATATTGATTAGAAAAAAAAAGGAAGAAAAAAAAAAGAAATAGAGTCACGTCGTTGATCACGCACAAAAAATTTTTCGGATAATTTGTAAAAAAGAAAAAAAAAAGATAACTATTTCGCAATAATGAGATAAGAGGACTATGTTAAACGATACGTTCGTTCGTTGATTGTGTCGCTCTTATTTTTTAACAACCTATCTAATATATCGAAATGACGACATGTCTTTCATTAATATTTTTTCGTTGGAGAAAATAAGAAAAAAAAAAAAACGATGATATCGCGCGTATAATCCAAGTCTGTAACTATTTACATGGAGCCTTATGCTTTTGCGCCATTGAGGATACCTTTATTTCAAATGTGATAAAACTTACACGATAGATTAAAACTATAAACATATATACATATATACATACATACATAGATACGGCAAGATGCGAGACGTTGTTTAGAAGAGGTGCTTCTTTTTAATCGACGAACGATGGATGCACCTAATGCAATTTAGTATGTATGTGATCGTGAGAAATCCACTAACGAAACATTTACACTTATTTATTTGACTTTTTTTTCTTTTTTTTGTTTTCTTTTTTTTGAGGAATATAGTTTTTTTATATACTTTTTATGCATTTTCCGTTTGAACGAGTTGTTTTAGCTAGTAGAATCACATTCTCACATATTTACCTTTTATGCGGAACGTTGTCTCGATCCTCTGTGAAAAAATATAATTCTTATCTTACATATTTATCGAGAAGACTCGAACCGTTTTATAATGTAAAGACTGTGGAAATACAGGTGTGATAAAAAAAGAAAAAATATATATATTATATAATCGAAATATTTATATGTTTATTTCTTCAATTCTAATACCTTACACATATACTACCGATACATATATATATATATATATATATATATATATATATATATATATATATATATATATGCTACCCGTCTCTTGATTTACGCGATAAATTATATCATCGTTTACACGGTACTTTTATGGTTTATCTTTGTTTAAAGCGATCTAATTCGATACGATCAGAAAATAAATATAATCTTTAGTAAATTACACTCCGTTATCAACAATATCTAAGACACATTAAAAACGAGATTTCTATAATAAGTGCATGCTTTAGTTTTAAAGCCAATTACAAAAAAAAAAGAACAAGTTGACTACTTACACAAAAAAAGTGAATAAAATTTAATTTTCGTTTTTGTAGAATTTTTATAATTTTTTATATAATTATATATCTTCCTTAGATTTTTTTTTCTTTTTTTCTTTATAAACCTACGTATATACGCGTACGAAGAATAAATACTTTTATCATCTGTGCGGATTTTTTGTTCTCTGTAATATTTTCTTTTAGACGAAATTTCTGTAACAAGTACTTGGACTTTGAGACAAAAAAAAAAAGAAGTTGATTATTTTCGAAATACGTGATAAGTGACGATAACGAATACGATTTATATTTTCGAATAATGATAACGAATAAAATTTATTTCTTCGTTTTTCTGAAATTCTTATAATTTTTACATGATTATATATATCTTGTATAACTCTTTTTTCTTTTTACAAATCTATATGTAAAAATGTATGAAAAAATGCTGAATAAATATTTGTATTACTTATACTGAATTTTTCTCTCTATAATATTTCCTTTTTTTCTTTTTTTCATACTGGCAAACTCAATTTTCGCGATTTTTATCCGTATAAAAAAAACAACTACATGGAATGAACACTTCACGTAAATTAAGGGCAGATGTGTTGTATATGTGTCTGTATGTATGTGTTGTGTGTGTGTGTCTATATATATATATATATATACACACACATATACCACTTACCATTCGACAAAAACATGCCACCTGGATGAAGTGTTTCCTAAAAGAATAACAGAGACATATGAAATGAATGTTCGTCAAACTACAGACAAACTTACCTAGTTTTTTTTAATCCAAGTAATAAAATTATCTGAAATATATAACTTATGTGAATACGTATATATGATAACATAAAATGTACTCGTCCATATAAAACGCGATATTGAATCGTTATCAAATTGTTATCAATCGTCGTGCGTCAATCCTCTCCTCCATTTTACTTGATATAAACATTTATATCGATCAGAAAAAAAAAAGAGAAACTTCCTTAAACGTTTACACATATCAACGATTCGATTATTAAAAACACGAACAAATCTGTCGACGTTACGAGAAAATATCGTGAAGTTGCAAAAATTATTGTGCTCGAACTTGAAGTTCCTAACACGCACGTACGCACGTATGCACGCACGTACATACATACACACAATATATACACACACACAGGCATATATTAATATAGGAAGACAAACTTGTACGAATTTACACAATTCGTGTAAAAAGATAGAAAATGTTGAGACGACAGAGAGAATAATTTGTAACGATCGTTATCACAAAAATCCATCACACTCGAAAGGGAAATAATATTCGTAGCATACATGTAAGTTTAACGATCCGTACTAAAATATTCCCAATGTGGATATTCCTCAGCATCGATAAAAAAAAAAAAAACAGAACGAAATATGTAAAACTTCATCGGACAAACTTACCCATAAACGTATCTCTCTCTTTTTCTCTCTCTCTATCTCTCTTTACATATATATACCATATTAATATATAATGTATAATATGTATATTAATACATAATATATATCTATATTAATATACGTATATATATAAATATATATATACGTATATATACACACATGTATATACATATATATATATATATATTAGCATAGAAACATCTAACTAAAGATCTAGGAGTACATTGTACTAATTCTCATCTCCATGATGATACAACAAACACTTTGGATTCCTAGGATAGGTGTCGACGATACTAAATCTGCTTAAAGATCAACCACTATGTTAGAGAGGAAATATGATAACACAATC
The DNA here is from genome assembly GCF_905475345.1 of Vespula vulgaris. Classification (NCBI taxonomy): domain Eukaryota; kingdom Metazoa; phylum Arthropoda; class Insecta; order Hymenoptera; family Vespidae; genus Vespula; species Vespula vulgaris. Next base: position 3,404,786 of record NC_066594.1, read on the forward strand.
CCTTTTTCTTTTTTCTTTTTTTTTTGAAATCTTCATCGGGAACCATATTCCAAAATTTACAATCTTGTACAACAGTAACAAAGTGTTTAGAGGAAGAGAACAATCCGATGACAGCGATGTACGATTTACGATACGAATATTACATTAACGATGTCTTGTTGATGTATTACAAAAATAAAAAAAAATAAATAAATAGATAAATAAATAAATAAATAAACAATAAATAAATAAAAGTTTATTTAAAAAATAAAAAGAAAAAAAGAAAAAAGAAAGAAAGAAAAGAAAAAGAAACAGAAACAAATGAGAGGGGGTGGCGGTAGGAGGAGAGATAAACGACGGATGATCCTATATAAGTTTCTTGGGCGAAACTCTTTCCTCTTGAAGGATATCGCAAAGATAAAAAAGAAGTTTAACGAAAGTCACCTGAAAATTAATCTCACCTGCCGTATTATAAAAGAGTTTCCAATTTTGCAGATTACGAAGTGCATCACATGAAAGATCCGAGTTTATGGAAAGCTCCGGAACGAACGTCTCGATGGAGAAATATATTAAACACACATATCGTAGAATTTCGTTACAAACGTAATCGTCGAAACTCGTCTGTTATCACAAAGCTTTTCACCGCAAATTCATCCGACATCCCTCGAATAGCTCTTTCGTGAAAATAGATGGAAACTTTTCCTCGGTACAAAGCACAACCTGCTTAAAATGGTAAGAGACACGCAACAATACAAAAAATAAAACACACAACGACCACAGCATATTATTGTTTACTTTTCTTTTTTCTCATATTTTTTTCTTTTTTTTTTTTTCTTTTTTGTTGTCAAAATGGATGTGGACTTTATTCAATCACTATTAATGAGGTTGTGGTTATACAAGAGTGTTACACAATGCGCAGAGAATGTTCCTCGAAATCTACATGGCGAGAAGAAATATGTTTACCAAAGAATAGATTCGCGCGAGATTATTATTATTATTATTATTATTATCGTAAAATAGTGTTCTAATAATATACATACATACATACATGTATACATATATATATACATATATATATATATATACGTATTTATATGTATGTATATATATGTGTATATATATATATATATCTTCTTTATTGATATAAAAAGCACGAAACATCAGAAATCGTTTCACGTTATACACACATATATATAATATATATTATATATATATATATACATACGCATATATATATATGTATATATATATATATATATTATATAAACGTGTTTTATATTTTTTGGTAAACATATAATTGTGCACAATACGTAAGACAATTCTAGCAAATTTAGGGCATAAAGTCATCCAATGTTCGTTCGCTGAAGTCTCAGAGCGATTGAACCGAAAGGGACCTTCCTAAAGCGAAATAAAAAGGTTTATGCTCTTTAAATCTCCAAAATAATTACAACGATGTAGTATGCAGCGTGGATAACACTGGATAACAAAAAAAAATAAATTTCAAAGGTGAACGGAGCGGAGAATTGTTCCCTGTCGAGCCACGATACATCTAGTTACATATTAGGCATAAGAACCGATGTATATGAGAGAAACTGACATTAGAATAAAACGACAGATATTTACTATCCGTATAAGAATTGAGTCGTTGGACGAGTATCTAATATAGATGGATTATCATCTGATCGAAAATTTAACTCTTAACATTCGTGACAGCCGTGCAGATTTAAGTATTAATATTCGACAAAAAAATTATCTTGTCCCTGTTTGGTTGACCTGTTTGCGAACGACCAGAGCGTCACTTTAGACCGGAATGTCAGAAAACCGATTGAGTCGTCTCTCTTTCTCTCTTTCTTTCTCTCTCTCTCTCTTTCTCTCTCTCTCTCTCTCTCTCTCTCTTACTCTCATCGTGTGACAACTATGAAATAAACTTACAAGCTACTTTTTACTGATTACTGTAAATAGTATAGCCTATATACTGAAAAAAACCTATGGACTATGTAAGAACATTACGAACCTAAACCTAACAAACTAAACTATGTATCGATCACTCGAAGAAAGCTGATTTAGAAGTGAACGTTTTCGACTGTAAAAAGGAACGATAACTGACGGTGTAGAATTTAGAACAAGACGGTTACGTCAAAGAAGGCTGACCATTAGCCGTCAATACGAGCGTTTCAACGTTGAACAGGTATACAACACGACTGTTGTTCTTCCAACGACAGATTACTTCTCACTCACTGTCCTACGTTCTGCCACACAACTACGATGAATTTCAAGTATTGTCATCGGGAGCGGAACAATGCTGCAGACGACATAGCAAACCCCAGTCTCCTCTAGCTGCATCAATAAGTTATTGTCAAGCATCAAATTCTGCGAATATTAATTCGTACTAGCGTTACCTTTGATCGATGTAGTAGTTCTTTCGTTAATACAAGCGTACGTCGATTGTCCTGCCATCGATACGTGACCGATTCATCATCGCTATAAAAGATATAAATCAAGGAAAATACTCGTATGTTATAAAAAAGAAATATATATATATATATATATATATATATATATATGCATGCACACATCACAACACGATACGTGTTTTTCTTTCATGAAGGATACACACTGCTCGCTCCGCATCCCACTCAGAGACGAATCGTACCATTCCCATATCTGTACCTCTCATTTCTGCAAACTTCACCTCGCCAACATCTTGAAATTTATCACGTAACATTTGCCACGTAGTATTAGGAGGTAACTGTAATCAAAACAATACATGTTTTCAACCGACCTATTTTGTTATTATTTTCGATCGAACGTAGGTTCTACAAGAGCGTATTCTACAAGAGCAGAAGCAAATAATACAATAACATGCTGAAATTCATTCTTAGTAATATTAATCGTGTCACGTGAAACCTTTCGAGATATACTTACATTTCCTATAAGGATGGTATCTGACATCGGTCGAGAACCATTGGCATTTTGTCTGTTACCACCTCCACCTTGTCCTTGATTCCCGGAGAATGCACCACCTCCGCCAGACACGCGATCCCCATCCCCTCTGTTGAAGCCCCCATCAAAATCTCTGCCACCACCAAACGATGAACTTCCAAAAGCATTGTTACCGCCAAATCCTATGTCGTTATCTAATTTAGATAAACCTCTTGGTGCAAAAGAATTATTTCCTTGTCCACCAGCTAAAGATGCTTGTAATCCTGACAAACCCCCAACCCCACCACCAAAGCTATTCAAATTGGAAGCCAGTTCGTTTGTTAAAGACGAATTCAGTAAAGAGCTTGTAGTTAGGTTCGCGCCTAAACCACCAGCAAGACTCGCTTGAAGTGCTGCTGCATTTGAATTTGTCAATGCAGATGCTAAAAAAAAGAGAAGTGAGTGTGAATAAATACATTCATATATCTATATATAGTCGATGATTAAATATTCGCAGCATACCTAATTGTGCAGGTACAACATTATTTAATCCAGCGCCAAAAGCACCGGCAGCCAACACAGGAGCAGAGATAGGATTTACAACCGGTGGATTGTTGGCTTGTACGCTAGGAATGTTTCGAGCTACATCCATTAATCTGTTTCCTCCTGCTCCTAATCCCATTCCAATGCCCTTCAAGCCTAGTTTATATTAAAGTGTAATTACATTGAAACGTATAGATGTATTAACGCGAGAACTTTGTTATATCGATCAAAATCATACCTTCCGGTAATTTTGGTGGCATATCTGGTTCGTTTGCTCTATCGAGCCTTACTGTCATTCGTCTGTCATAAAGTTGTTGATTATGTAACATTGAAATGGCTTGTACAGATTCCACTGGATGATCATATTCCACAACTCCAAAACCACGAGACTTTCCATCTTTATCTTTGCCTAATTCAACATGTAAAACTTTTCCAGCTAATTTAAAAACTTCTAACAATTTCTTTTCGTCCACTTTATAATCCAACTGAAAAGAACAACAAAAATATGAAGAGTAATATATTTTATGATTGTTATATATATTTACTGACGGTAAAACACACTTACATTTGCTACAAAAACTCTTGTAACCAAAGGTCCATTGATGCCTAAAGATTCTAAGAACTGTGTACTGAGACCATACGTATTACCAAACTTATTATCACCACCGCCTCCTCCACCTCCACCACCACCGCCGCCGCCAACACCTCCACCTCCACCACCGCCACCACCGCTAGGTGCAGGCATGTTCTGTCTACCACCTCCTTGCTGACGAGGGGGATCTCTAAACCTATCGTCTCTTGGTCTATCATTATTACGAGCTGTTGCTAATCGGCCATATTTATCACGCTCAACATCAAAGTCCTGCAAAAAATAAATTGTCAACAAATCGGTTAAATTGTACTTTTCACAATATGATATTCTATTTAAAGGTGTTACATAACCATCTTGAATTACCTCTTTCACGACTAATTTCCTTCCTTTTGTATCATAACGGTGCATTTTTTCAACAGCAATCTTTACTGATTCTGCATCTTCAAATTCTACGATACCGCAACCACGAGGCTTATCATTTTCATCCGTAAATAGTTCAACATGTGCAACCTTGCCTACTTCCGTTCTAAATAAATCTTTCAAGTCTTGCCATCGAAAGTCATACGGTATATTTGATACATAAATTCTTCTATCTGAAGCTTTTCTGCCGCCACGATCGTTTCTCTCTCTACTCCGATCGCGGCTAGTCGAATTGATACGATTTTGTCTATCCGATCGACGATTCCGATCACGTTCTCTGCTTCTGTCTCTTTCATCATCATTTGGAATTTGTGCTCTGTTGTTTAACAGAATATTGAACATGATATGAAAAATATCGCTTAACGAATATAATCATACACCATCGTATAAAACAAAGAAAGCTTAATTACAAGTAGTACTTTGAATCAACATCTACAAATAATAATTTGATTTAGAAGCACACAAAATATAATATCATTATATAAAACGATAATACACGAAACGGTTAATATTAGTAATACAATGAAATATCACATGCCGACGGTAAAATTTTCATGGAAATGTTTGAAAAAATATTCATTGTTTCACTTACTCCTCAACTTTGATCATCCTTGTTATTTACGTGAAATAACGATTAACAAAGGAAGTCCTAGATAATCTACCTTAAGTTCCGAGGTTACAAAAGAGTCAAACTGAAAATAGAAGCAAACATACGCGAGCACGAGAAGCGTCTTATAAAATGGCTGTCAACGGAAGTTATAAAATCCCGGAAACCAATGAATTCAAAAGTAAATTTGCGAACATGTAAAATATGAACATGATAGGTTAAAAACTCGCAAAAAATTTTCTTATTATTGATATATAGTATTAAGCGCGATAAGATAAGGATATCAATCACGTTATTTCCACGTATTATCGAACTATTATCGTTAAAGTTTTAAAAGGATTTTTTAACTTCCGATAAAACCACCAGTTAGAATGAAATCACAAGTTTCTTAGTTTCATCGACCAATTACTGATCGAATTTAAAGATATGTGTTACAGCGGGAAATAATAACTTTGATCTCGACTATTTCGGATTTACTCGAATCGTAATTGAAACCTTCCCTAATATCAAACTGTAAAACTTATCTCGAAATAACCTATCAACGTTTCTATCTTCTCGTTGTACAAGCTCGTTTTTATTGTTTTATAAAACATAATGACGCGAATATAATCTTAATTCAAATATATACCGTGGAGCCACCGTTCGTCTTTAAACAAATATCGTCCGCTATCTTCCGTTTCCGAATAGCAGAAGACATTGAGATACGTCGACCAATGAGAATCGTCCATTCGTTCTTTCTCCTTTTGCTTTTGCTTTACGAGTCTTCTGACGTGCGCAACTTCGTTTCGGTATAGTAGAGATTCATTTTTTTATATAAAAGTTTACGTTAAGATAATGGCAGGCCAGTGGATAAAAAAAGCAGTAAGTTAACACGTGCCTTTCAAAAGTCTTTCTATTAATCTTTGTATCGTTTATCTAATATTGTCGTATTTTCGAATAGAAAGGTTAGAATATTCCCTATATTGGCTCGACTACTCTCATAAGACTATTCGATCGTTTTCTATATATTCCAAGATTTCGATATATTTCAAGAATTCCATTTACAATATCCATTAAATACATATCACAAGGTGTTGTTTTCCTTTCCATTCATACAATACGAAATAACAAAACTGACAAAATGTCATCGTACAGAATTGAATCGTTTTCTGGATTTTCCGAGGACAGATCTCTCCAAAACTTGGCAATGTACGCCTCTGCAGCAATCTTCGTAAATGTACTCTTATACCAGGAGATGGAATTGGTCCAGAGATATCCACTGCCGTACAGAAGATTTTTGATGCTGCGAAGGTAAGACTCGTGTATATGTATGTATCTTTTTTTTTTCTTTTGCGAAGGTACTTGTTCCATCGATCTTACGCATCTTCCGATTCCTTTTCTCTTTGTCTCTCTCTTTCTTTCTTTTTCTCTCTCTCTCAAAATATTAGATAACACAAAGACGTTCTCAAATTTGTTTCTTCTTTAAAGGACAATATTGGTTTATATTTTGCAAGGTGACCCAATTTGTCCTAGCATTAACCCCTCATAGCGTTTATTTTAATCTTTCTCTTATACAATTATATCTTACTCAATGTGCTTTTACTACAACTATTACTAGTTTTTGCTTTTTCATTCTAAATCATTTTTTCTCTTTTTTTTTTTTTAAATAATTCAAACATATATGTTCAGGGTGTTATGTCATATCAGGAGAATCCATGTTGAATCTCTTTCTCTCTCTCTCTCTCTATATATATATACGTGTGTGTGTGTGTGTATATATATGCATCATATATATATATATACAGTATACAATTTTTTTAAGTGGTTTAATATGTCTTTAAAATAAATATAAGTGGCTTTTTTTATAAAAAATATAAAATTTTTTTTTCAATTATATTTAATATTACGTATTATGATAATACGTTTCATTGTAATGACAGGTACCAATAGAATGGGAATCAGTGGATGTAACACCTGTAAAAGGTCCAGATGGAAAATTTGGCATTCCACAAGCCGCTATCGATTCGGTTAATAGAAATAAAATTGGTCTAAAAGGACCTCTCATGACCCCGATAGGAAAAGGTCACAGATCTTTAAATCTTGCGTTAAGAAAGTGAGTTTCTCTTTATCATTGTGTAATCAAACATAATATAATTTTATTCTTGGTTGTTTGAAAATATTATCTTCTTAATACAGCTGGTTTTAATAATTCTGTAGTTATGTAATCAGAAGCATCATGACAAATATAGATAGCAACTTATTTGATGTACTTTAAATAATATTTGTAAAATAGTATCATTCATGCTTATTTCCATGAACGAATCTGAATGATATATTTTATAAATCAATAAACTCAATTATTTTTCTTTTGTAGAGAATTCAATTTATATGCTAATGTACGACCATGTCGTTCTTTGGAAGGATATAAAACATTATATGATAATGTAGACGTAGTAACAATCAGAGAAAATACAGAAGGAGAATATTCAGGTATAGAACATGAGATTGTAGAAGGTGTTGTACAAAGTATTAAATTAATCACAGAAGAAGCATCTAGTAGAGTAGCAGATTTTGCTTTCCAATATGCTAAGGATAATAACAGAAAAAAGGTAAGACTGTCTTTGATAATGAAAATCAATTGAATAATGATTGCAGATGATATTTCAAGGATTGTATATTGTTGTAGGTAACCGCAGTACATAAAGCAAATATTATGCGTATGTCTGACGGCTTATTCCTTAGATGTTGTCGAGATGCTGCTCAAAAATTCCCAGACATAAAATTCGAAGAAAAGTATTTGGATACAGTGTGCTTAAATATGGTACAAGATCCAAGTCAATACGATGTTCTTGTCATGCCCAACCTTTATGGTGACATTTTATCCGATATGTGTGCTGGGCTTGTAGGCGGTCTTGGACTTACTCCTAGTGGAAATATTGGTCTTAATGGTGCTCTCTTTGAATCGGTATGTTTTAAAATATTATATTTATTTATTTACGAATATTACGTTTCACAACTCGATTAAAATAATTATTCGTAAATATAGGTGCATGGGACTGCACCGGACATTGCGGGTCAAGATAAAGCTAATCCTACAGCGTTATTATTATCGTCCGTAATGATGTTAAAATATATGGGATTGAACGATCATGCGCGAATTATAGAAAATGCTGCGTATGACACTATTAAAGAAGCCAAATATTTGACTGGTGATCTTGGAGGATCTGCAAAATGCAGCGAATATACTAATGAAATTTGCAAAAGAGTTTCTGCACAAACAAAATAAATAGCGTTAGAAAATAATTAAATACGAACTGCCAAATACTCGTAGAATTCGTGATCTTTTAATGCGGTAACGCTGTTTCAACTTAATAAACATAGTATCATAAGTTGATCCATATAATTTTGCTCAGTATCAATTTACAGTCCAATTTAATCATATATTTTACAAAAGAGGAAGTACAATTCCTAATAATTTAATGTAAAAATATGTAATTATATATACCGAAGATTTGCCCTAAGTTTGCTATGGCATTTACCTCATATATCTCGTTACATGCGAATTTCCAAGTAAACGCGTAGCAATCGCCGTGTATTTTTCTATTCGCATTGATTGTTACATATCGTTTACTGGTAGATAAAGGATCCTAGTAGACTTCATAAAGATTAGTTTGTACAAATTAATGTGTAGATGCACTCTGTATTATACTTTTAAATAAAATTGTTATGCAAAGTGTGCTGAAGAAAAAGTTTCAGAAGTCAACATTGTGCAGTATTATGAACAAATAAAAATAAAAAATATAAAGGAAAAAACTTCAAACACATGAGTTTTTATTTATACATATATATACCTTTTTCTCCATCATTTTATCTTTGTATCGCACATATTCGTTTACTTTTCATTTCTCATAGACAAATCTCGCCTATCGAAATAAAAATCAAAGATATTACATTTCGATTAATTTGAGAAAGAAAGAAAAAGGTAAAAGGATGTGCGACGTCGTAATGCGAAGATATGAAGGACGAAAGTGAAGTTGGATTTACATGGTTGTGGGTGTAAAAAAAAAAAAAAGAGGAAGGGTCATGAAAAAGGGAATATAACGTCTAGAAAAAGGAAGGCTCCTGGATATAAACACTCGGTAACTTCACCCTACTTGGTGTTACGTTATAGCACTCGTCCCAACCACTTCATAACTCCCCTCCTACTTACGCCGTTCTCTTCCATGGTACAGTATGCTTCTCAAGAAAACTCTCAAATATGAGAAAAGTTGTTGGCTATATTTCATCGGTCCTGTGAACGGGAAGACGAAGGAAAAAGGAGGTACGGAGAATCCAAGGGATTCAGTGTCATCTTCGCTGCTCGTTAATCCTGTCTGTGATTTATCGAGATTCCACGAGTGAATAATGATGGACATTGTAAATTTTCGATATTAGAGTTTCTCTTTGATCTACGAGCGATGGCGTTTCTTCTTGGCTGACAGGAACGTTTCGCGTTACATTTAACGTCTATAATATTAATAAAGAATAAGAGATTTTTTGGGAGAAAGTAAGAAAAGGAACAGGATAAGGAATCGACGAATCCGTGGATTATCTCGAGCGTTATGAATAGCTGGTAAAATGGAGATCGGGATATCAAGAGATGATGCTGCTGATTCTAGGTATCACGAAGTGTTTTGACACAAAGGTAGAACACACTCGAGCGAAGTGTGGAAAGCGACATATGCATATTCAACGACGGGAACCCGTCGCGTAGTCATAGGAATAATAAAAATTCGAGGGTTGAAATTATTTAGATTTATGCCCGTTCTCTTGTCGTCTCGTGCCGTTGGTGTGACGAGAAGCGATTCGATTCTAGGGTACAAATTTCATGCATTATTCAGGACTTGCCGCAATGCACCCCCAGTCAATGGAAGCGATCCTTTGGAAAAAAAGGAAAATGCAAAAAAAAAAATAAACAAAAAAAAAAGAGTCGTTTTTAATCTCTTTTCGCGTCTCAATAATGTGCAAGTCGCGGCACAGCTCCTACCACCTTTACCCTTTGACAATCCAAAATCGCTTAGCACTTCTGAAGCAAAGAATGCTTTCAAATGTAATCGATGATCAATTCTGAACGATCTTCACGCGATTATTATTTCTTTTCTCTCTCTTTTTTTTTTTTTTCTTCTTTTTACGCTCTCGCAATCGTTTCCGATATATTCACACGTTCGTTCCTCTTCCTCTTCGTACTTTTCTTCTGATCTATATGCCACCGTTATTAAAATCCACTAGGCTGTGTCACGTAAAAAGGAAATATCGTGAATTGTAATATTCGTTCGTGCGTTACTACTTGCGAAGATTTATGCACCTAGAACAATACTTTCCTTCGTTTTATCTCCTTTCCTTTACTTTTTCTTTCTTTTCTTTTTCCTTTTTCCTCGTTTTTTCTTTTTTCTTTTTTTTTCTGAACGGTACCATGCATATTTTATAACATCGTCGTTGTGGAAATATTATTGGCTTTACCGTCTCTATCTATGGCGAGTGGAGGGGTGAGAGGAGGAGGACACCCCTTAATCGTCTTACTTGGAATTAATTATCGCATGTAGAATTACATTCGTAATCAAGCATTCATTAGAAAATGTTCGGGCTACGTAAGCTTTCCATTACTTTTCTCTTGTCTATCATTTGTTTACAATTATTATTATTATTATTATTATTATTAATATCATTATTATTATTGTTATTATTACGAAACTATGTTTTCATTATATCGCAAGCTATTCGATCTAACGAGTTATGATTTAACGCAGAAAGATCAATGAAATTAAATCAGGATCGTTTTATTAAAAACAACGATGTGATATTTTTTTTTTACAATCGATGTTACGCTTAAATTTGAATAATAACAGAATGATTTAAGCGAGTAATTTCTCTTTAGTTTTAAATGTAAACGAAGAAGAACGCGTTAACTAATTAATTTTCTAGGGAATATTATCTATGCTCTGGTATAATATCTATCCGTAAGAGTAATCTTTAATTATGTAACGCATTGCTATATACAATAATATCAATTCGTTTTCACGTGCTCGCTTATCGTTAACAACTTTTCATTTTTTAGAAATACTAGTTCTTCAATTTCTATTTTCTACAGATAACGATTGTACTTAATAATATAAAAAAAAAGAAAAAAGAAAAGAAAAGAAAACGCGTTTAATATCTGACGTTATTCCAATTACAAAAGAACCATTCATTCGTATCTGTACATTTATGAAAAATTTCATTAAAAAAGAAAAAAATAAATCCACGGTAGGATCTATTCAAATAAATGAATCCGAAGTTTGTTATCCTTGATAGATCGTGGAGATAAGATATTGATAAAGAAATAAGAAAAGATAAAGAAATAAGATAGTCGATGTAAAATAAAACTCGTCCGTACACGCGTTTGTAAGGAAAGATACGCTAAAAAACGCGGTATGAGATTATTAGTGTGGACAATCAGCGAAATATGATATTCATGCGATATTCAAGTTCTCGGTACTTCGTATTTATACGTGTCACCAAGTGTCCTTTCGGTTATAACGAGACGTATAGTATTGAAAACAGCAAAGAGACATACAACTGAGCAAAAAATCCATTAATGACGCTAGACGTTGCCTTTGTATCATTTGCGTGTTACAATTTCTTATCACAAACGTAAGAAAATAAATAATGAAGCTGTTTTTCAATGAGATCATCACACATATATATATATATGTGTGTGTGTATATATACGCAACTAAGCATACGCATATATGTATACAAAACATTCTGTATTCTATATATCCAGCAAGAAACTTGTTTGAACTTATTTGTTTACTACGATTTGAAAGAAAATGAAACGGAATATTAGATTATTAGATAGATTGAGAGAGAGAGAGAGAGAGAGAGAAAGAGAGACTATCTAAATCACATCGGATTTATTACGACAATTTACACGTTCATCATAATCTATCCATACTCTATTGATACATATAGATACATCGGAATACTACTATCATATTTACAGTGCATATCACATACAATTGAATTCGGAAAGGGACCATTTCAAGTCCCATGGAGGTAGCTAAAAAAAATCCTCCTTGTTATAACTAGGGATTGACTCGTTAAAGTCGCGATAATCGATCGTTTTCTCCGTGATTAGCTTGAAAGGAAAGATACGAGAGGTTTTGCGTTACTCTTTGAAAACCAACGAAAGCTTAAGAAGATATACTTTCGAGTATATTAGAGACGATTAATAGATGATTTCTGTTTAAATAGATAACGCGATTTATTTCAAGTTCGAAGGGATGAAAAATGTCAAGATTATTAATCTCGTTTCTTAAGATAATCGCGAGAGACAAAATTCGAATGTAATATTAATCGGAGATTTATCGATGATTCTAGCAATATGTTACAATTATTAATAAAGAACAAATCTAAGATCACCTTTGGCACTTTCACAAATTACTCCGAGTTAACTCGTGCAGCTTGTTCCGTCGAAGGGTCCCCTTTTGGTTCCTTCACGTAGTCTACTACCAATTCGAGACCAATTACAGCACGTAGATCCTTTCTCTCGTCTTCTTTACTGCCGGAGGAATTGCTAGCGTCTTCTTGTTTCGATGAGTCCTCGCCTGTTTTCGAGAAACGACTGAGGTAATCGTACGTCGGTATATTGACTTATACGTCTTATGTTTTCTTTTTTTCCAACTTAATATTTACATTGACAAGGAAAGACGATCTAGGAGTGATGTAACTACGTGAGCGACGAATGTTTATTTGTTTATGTTTTTCTTTTCTCTATGAGTTAACGCGTTTAACGAGGAACATATAATCTCAATTTTACAAACATAATATTTAAAATATTTTACTATTTAAAATATTTTAACGAGACTATGATAATGAATGTTCCTTGTTTATAAAAAATTAAGGAAAATATTAGACGAACGATTGCATTAAACGCGTTAATAAAATATGTCAATAAAAAATAAATACACCCACACGCGCACGCATACACTCACGCACACGCACATAAAAGAAGAAAGAAAAGAGAGCGAATGCAAACTTACTTTCTGACAGTCCTTGTTTAATCTCATCATTTTCCGACGTCTCCTGCCTCGAAACTTTCGTTTTCTGTATATCCCTGTACGTCCTACTGAGATGCTTCAAAATGTAATTGGTGCCATGCAGATTCTCGTCGATGGTTCTAGACGTACTAGCTTCGTCCCTTGTAAGATTCAATGGGCGATTACCGTATTCCTTTGATTGCGGAACGCTAAAAGCCGAGCAGTGCTTGCTTTTGAAAGGTAACTGCCTCTCATTGAGCTTACGATCCCATATATGTCCAGAGACACGAAGATCGATAAAAAAGTGTAAGGGATCTATGCCAGGATAGGATTGTGGCATAGGATATGGCGGATACCAGAGTGGACTGGGTAGAAATTCGGAATTTGAGACGTTACCGGGTAAACCAAACCCTTTAACACCTTGAAAAACTTCGCATCCTCTTCCGGAAAGTCCTGGAAGAAAGTTCCTCGAAAAATCGAGCTTTTTCTGATCGGTGAGTAAAGGTAAATCTGGAACGGTAACAGTATTTTTGGAACGTTCGTCGTAACCGTTTCTATCGCCATAATTACAATTTTTGCGATCGCCGTGCTGCTGTTGCTGCTGCTGTTGCTGCTGTTGTTGCTGCTGCTGTTGTTGTTGCTGTTGCTGTTGTTGTTCTTCCGGCTTAACTTTTTGTAATTCGGCAGCAGGGAAAATAGTTTCCGGTGAGTGAGATTGCTCGAAGTGGCAGGGCCGTTCGTCGAAAAAGTTCTTACTCTGTTTCACAAATTCCGATTTGGTCTCGTCGACCGACTTCAAAATATCTCCACCGAAGCTTGCTTTTTGATCGAACACGTTTACCTTGTTATCGGTCTCATAAGTTTCGCTCTGTTTAGTTCTGTTCTCCAAGCGAGCGTCTAGTTGTTGCTGCGACAGCTGTTGCGCTTGTCCATGATAATATTTGTCCTGTTGAGATTGATGATGATTATGATGGTGATGATGATGATGATGATGATGCGTTCTTTCCTTCGTCGTAAGTTCGAGTGGCCTGTCACGAGCGTCTCGCCAAGATCTCTTACGACGTCTCGGCGTGCTAGTACCGTTCGCCGTCGAAGACGTGGCTTCGGCTTTGGCTTGAACGAACGACCTCAACATTTCACTGAAGAAGAAACTGTGAGGTGTGAGCGGTACGTTGTACAAGTACGGTGGCGTCGCTGCCAATAAACGAGAGACCAGATCACCTCCCGACAACGAGGCTGGTGTCTTCAAAGTCGATGGATCACCCGTCGTTGTCGTCATCTTCGATCTGTCCTTGATGAGAAATTTTCTCGTTGAAAATCTTTTATGAGAAAGAGAGAAAGAAAGAAAAAGAGAAATACGATGGAACGTAACAAAATTTTCCTTCTCTTTCCTTATTTTTTTCTTTCGCGAGAGAAGATCGAAGGGTTAAAAATGTTTCTTTCTTTAAAATCCAAGGAAAAGCACTTGTATTGTTGGATCTATCAAGAAGGAGGAAGGATGAGAAGCGTTCGCCGGTAAGCTGTAAATCGACGGAGTGGAAGCGAGCTACTATTGTCTCTTGAAATTAATCGAATAGCTGCCGCTGTTAAGACCGAGACCAAGGAGGAAGTAATACCTATATGAAGTTAGGCAAAGCCTTACGACGCGGTCTCGCATCGAATCATCCATTAGGGATTACTAATTTCTGTCAAGCGCACGCTCTGTTTCGGTCGGATGCCTTTTGAGAATGAATTCTCGGAAAACTTAGGAGGATTTCTCCTCGAAGAGAGACTCTCGATCTCTTAACGACGTTAAAACGATCCGGTCGTTCGAATGATTCCATCGAACGAGTGCTGACGTTCGACCTCATTTTTTTCTTTTTTTCTTTTATATCCTGTTTTCTCCGTCCATATCAATGACACAAATAGAAAGAGAAGAGAAGCTAACGTTCGAACAAATGTCAAAATATAAGGTGGTGTTCACGTCGTTAACGAGGATAACTCGTGAGAGTGCAACGATACGAAAAGAAAAGTGTCATTTTTCTTAGTGGTAGAAGGTTTAAGTCGATGAAAGATTCTTTAACGATGGAAAGAGCAAGGAGCAACGAATCGTGGAAGGGTAGAATAGAGGTCCGTATCCGTGTCCGCGTACCGAGGAGGGATCGGGTATTGTTTCGGTCCATTGTTTCCTAAACAAACGACGTCCACGTTGTTTCGTCAGGAGATATTATGTTCAGCCAGACAGGCAGGACGAACGGGAAATGGACTGCTGTCAGTTTTACTCTTCGTGATAAATACGAGCCAGTCGCCGGTGTCCGGCGCACTGCGGCCATAATTCCGTCTATCTTTATCGTCGCGAAACATTCTAGCAAACAAAACGAGCCACCGTTCTTCTTTGTACTCCTACTTTACCTTCCTCGTCGTATCTATTCGCTCAGCTGATTCTCTTTTTTCTCCTTTATTTTTCCTTTTCCTTTTCCTTTTCCTTTTCTTTTCCTTTTCATTTTCTTTCTCTTTTTCTTTTACTGCCGTTGTTTTTTCTTGTCTTTTTACGCGGATACATTGTTGAAAGTCGAGACTGGAGGGAAAGATTTCAGAAAAGAGATAATAACGGTCTGCGAAAACGTGAAAACAGATTTTTTATAAGATTCACGAATTCGTAGCATATGTAAATTATTTTCTAATCGATTCTAATGTATGTTCTTTTGATCTTTTGCCAATGAAATTTCGAATATTTGTCTGACATATTCGTAGACGTATTTTAAATAACAAGAAGAGAGTGAAGGAAGCTGAATTGGGACAGCAACTTTGACGTAATCAAGATTTTTGTTAAATTGTCAATAGAATATTCTCGACTATCAAACGAGATTTAAAAATCATGGTGAATATGTATGTGGTCGTATTTTCGAATCAGACGAATATCTTTATTCCATGGATCAAAGTTAATTTCCGTAGCGAATTTTCGCGACGACATCTTACGTAAAAGCTTTCGCGAATGGCTGAGCTTCCTTTCGACGGATTCCTTGAAGAAGATCTTTATTGTTTCCTTTCCGTTATCCTCTCTCTCTCTCTCTCTCTCTTTCTCCCTCTCTTTCTCTCTCTTTCGAAGGATCTTAATAGCTCCTTTCATCTCTCACAGGCGTCTCTTCTCCTTCGGTTTTTCGCAGCGACGAGAAGACGGCAAACTAAGACAAAAAGGAAGAAAAAGAGAAGGAAAAAGAGAAAAAAGGAGAACCCCGCCCGATGGAACTTTACGGTAGCGATGTTACATTATTATTCCGCTCGAGGCGAGACGCGCTTCGAAGAATCCTCGAAGACGTCGAAACTGCGCGCAGTTTCGGTTTCACGCAGTTTCCTAAAAGAGCTCGGAGGTAGAAACGATAGAGGATGGTGGGTTGAAATACCGCGAGAGAATGTAGGAAGGGGGTTTACGATTCATAAGACAACTCGGTGGATTGAATTAAGCGAGAGCAGGGCGGCAGCTGCCAATCCAAGCCCGCCTCGGTCCACCCCCTAGCACCCCTCATCACCCCCATCCAACCATCACGAATCTGCATAATCCCGTTCACGTCGACGATTCTAATTGGCGGATTGTTTCAATCTCTGTACCCGCGAATATTTGCATTCCTACGTCTACGCTTCCAAACTACCCAAACCCTTCTTCTCCAACCCATCTTTTTTCTTTTATCCTTGGCTATCCGATTTTCAAAGCCGGACTCCGTCGGTAAGCGTTGTCGCTATGATTATAATCCGTTTTGCTTTGTTTTTATATTCCTCTCTCGAAATTCCTTTTCTTTCTAGAACGAATAAAATGTATTAAAGGATGTTAAATGAGAACACGACGATGGTTATCAGTGGTCAGTGTCGTTTCAGTACGGACGAATCCTTTACCCTTCTAGTAGGAGCCACGTGTGGATTCGACTTATTTCCGACGTGAAAGAAAATGATTTTGGAAAATCCGAAAGAAGATTTAATAATTCACTATCTTACATCCCTCTGGAGATCCTTTCTTCTTTCTTTTTATCTTACTCGTATCTTTTTTTAACTCGTTTATTTCACTTTTCTTTTTGTGGGAATATATGTATTCTTCGAGAAAGACCTTGTGTATTTTATACCGTCGGCATAAACATTTTTATTACAGTCGTGTCTTTGGCAAAAATGTTCTCTCTTTACATAGCGAAGAGAAACGTCCCTTGTAACGCAGTTTACTTCTCTCTCTCACTCTCTCTCTCCCTTTCTCTTTCTCTTTCTCTCTCTATTTTTTTTGACTCTATTCTTCAGATAACTCGAACGTCTCTACTATGTTTCGGTTGGAAAGTATGCCGCTGTCAAAGCGCACGAGTTTCGACAAAGGCTATCCGTACCTACGATGCGAAAGAAATAATTTCAGATGCAATGGAATCTTTTTTCTTTTCTATTCCGTTAATCTGCAGAGACGTCGATGAAAGACGTCGTTGCGTCCTCGTTCCTCGCTAAAAAGAAGAAAAACAAGAAGAGGAAAAAGAAGAAGAAGACGAAGACGAAGAAGACGAGCCTCGATCGTCGGGAACTATGTATAAGGCTCAACAAGGCGTTACTTTAAAACAAAAAAAAGTAATACTGAATGACGACGAGTAATTAGAAACGAAGAATTCAATGCGCTCGTCATTAACCTAATAACTGATGGGACTTTCGATCGATGAACGTCCATCAGATTTATTTTAATTCAAACTAATATTATACGATACTACGAATGAAGACATAGAATATTGGATAAATGAATGAATTGTAAAAAAAAGAATAAAGGAGCAAAAAATGAAATTATTTTTTCAATTAGAGCGAAGGAAAAAAAATCAAATTTATTAATCTTCTTATCAGAAGAGAAAAATGAAATATACTCGTGACAAATGAACGTCGTCTTCCCTAATTAATATGTTAAGTAAACCAATAAGTAATTCATTATGATCGATTATCCAACGAGATAATAATCGAATATTACGTATAATTTCCGTTAGCTCGCTTCTTAAGAACTGAAAGCGAATAGAATTCCTACGGCAAATTAAAAACAAACAAACGAAACTAGCTGTGTAGCTCTACGATGGAATAGTAACCATGATCACGTATCGTATGGAAGTGGAAACGATTATATTCCGAATCTGGTGCTCAACGAACAGCGAAATACGCGTCCCTGTGTAGATATTTGATGTCGATATGAACGATATAGGTATGAGTTTTTGAAAAAAAAAAGAAAAAATCGGGGAAAATATGTGTCCGTCGAACAATGGATCGTATAATACTAGCTCTCATTGTTAACCCTTCGTCTCTGTCCATTTGACGATAAATTAAAGCCTCCTTTTTTTTCTTTTATCCTTTTTTTTTTCAAATCGTCCAGCGCGAAAATACGCGTCGAAAAAAAAACCGAGCAAACGCGAGGTGTCGAGGCGTTTTACGTCATCTCGTTGGACACGCAGCAGTCGTGTAGCTTTTTACCACGACCCTTTTCGTTCCCGTCATCGTAAATAATTTTTCCTTTTCTTTTTTGTGTTTTTTTCTTTTTTGTTTTACTTTTTTTATTCTCTTTTCGACGGAAACGATCCGTCCAGATTTTTTTATATAATCGCAAATACGTCATAGAACATGCAATGTTCGACCGACCACGATTGCTGTGCAAAGTAGAAATAACAACGAACCACTTTTTTTTGTTGAAAAACAAGATAACCGATAGTGGTACGCGCGTCACGAGTAACAAGTTGACGAGTAGTACGTTTATAACTGGGGAACGAGCGAAAGGGTTAACCAGCCGAGTAGAGCATATCAAACGTAATCACGATCGCCCACATACGCACGCACACACAAACACACACATATACACACAGAAAACTGATTTCTAAGCGAACCGTTAAGCGTCCTTCCGTCGATCCGTAACAATTATCACGCACTAAAAAATCACAACGAATAGTGTAAAAATCTCTCGAATCTTATCATAGTGTTATTTCATTTAACGAAATCATCTCGAACGAGTTGCCCAAGGAGAGAGAAAAAAAAAAGGAAGAAAGATACGTCGATTTAAATTCGAAATCCTCGAAACTCAATTATTTTCTAAGAAAGATTAAAATAGAAAAATATATAAATATATATAAAAGAAAAAAAAATACATACAAAAATAAAAAGAAGAGCAATTAAACGAGGAAAAAAATAAGGAAGAAAAATGTTTTACGCTCACCTGTTCGCTTTCTTCAAAATCCAGCCTTACGTGCACGTTCCTTGATCTTCTTCCGTCGAAGATCGCAAAATCGGAGTAGCGATCTATGGATCTCTAGAGCGGGGAAACGATCAGAGAAAGAGAAAGAGAAAAAGAAAGAGAGAGAGAGAGAGAGAGAGAGAGAGAGAGAGAGAGAGAGAGACAAGAAAAAAGTGGCAGAGAAAAAAAGAAAAAAGAGAAAGAGAAAATGAATATATAGAAGAAACGAATAAGAACAAGAACTAGAACGAGAACTAGAACGAGAACGATAACGATAACGATAACTGGAACGAGAGAGAGAAAGAGATAGAGAGATATAGAAAGGCCGGTGGTGTACTGCCGCGTGCTGCTCGTGCCGGCAAATGAGATAATAATCGGAGGACTCAGTCACTCGTCGTCGGCCACCGTGGCAGGCAACCGTGGCAGGCGGCCGTGGCAGGGTGGTTGTTCGACGGCGACTCTGGCAGTGGGGGTTGTATTCCACCCCTGACGAGCGTCGGTGGTGGCGGGAGCGCGAACGAGGCTGCCAGTACAAGAGTGTGTACGTATGTGTGCGTGTATGGGTGTGTTAGTGTGTGCGCGCGTGTGGTGTGTATATGCGCGCGCGTATGTGTGAGTGAGAAAGAGAGAGAAAGATAGAGAGAGAAAGACAGAGAAGGAGAGAGGGAGGAATCACGGGGGATGATCGGTAGTAGGAGGAGAGCCGGAGGCAGAGGGTGGTGGTTTTTGAGATGATCCGGCCAATCTGCGCATCATTTCCCCATTGCATCCCCGCGCCGCGGCAAACCGGCGCGGAATCCGCACCACCGCAAGCACCGTGGAAGCCCTGTTGAATGCCACATTTCGAGGCGAGGACAGAGAGAAAGACTGAACGGAGAGGAGCAACAAGAAACGAGAAATAGAGAGGGAGAGAAAGAGAGGGCGGTACTAAAAAGGGGAGTGAAAGGAGAGAGAGAGGGTTGTGCTGTACCCCTGCTGCTACTGCCTCCGTGGCTCTCCGAGGGAGCGAAAAAAGTGGAAAACAGATATAGCCAAAAGATTCTCCTTTCTCCTTCGTCATCGTACTCCTCCTCTTCCTCCTCCTCCTCCTCCTCCTCCTCCTCCTCCTCCTCCTCCTCTTTCTCCTCCTCCTCCTCTTTCTCCTCCTCCTCCTCCTCCTCCTCCTCCTACTCTTCCATTCTTCAACCCCTTCCACAGATTCTCCCTGTTCGTATTCCGTTTCGTTTTACAGATGCGTCGACGGTGATGTGTTTACACTTTGAAAAGAGGAATCGCTTGCGAACTCGCTTCAAATATCGATTTTTAATGCTGGATGAAAGGAGCTAAAGATTTTTCGCCATGTAATGACTCGCGTTATCCTAACTGCTCTTCCTTTCCTTTTTTAATTCTCCAACTAGTTAATGTATCATCGTGATTGTTAAGGAATCGTAGGATTTAGGAAATATAATGGCTTTTTACAAGCATGCAAGATATTTTCCATCGGAATTTCGATAGATTAAAGTCTTTGAAAAAAATCAGGAATTTGAGAGAATATTTTTCAATGAGATATTAAACTGAACAATCTTGTGGAGTCGCTTAGAGAACCTATTCGTGGTATCTTATTTTTGTAGGATATTTAACTGGCAAGGTAAGGCAAACTTGATCGTCCAAGGGAGTAAAAAACATGGAGAGCAACAGGACGTCTACGAGATTTGTTAGCATACGTTTAAAAAGAGAGAATGTGTAATTTAGAGAAAATTTGTTGACGATATACGATATTAATTATTTACATATTCGGACTCTTACCCTATCTCTTACGCGTTCTTTGGTAAAAGCTTCAGGCACGTGGGAATCTCCTCCTCACTTACGCGTCGTCGTGGAACGTTGTTAATTGGTCGGCTACAAAGGGTAAACCGTGAAAACACTCGTATAGCTCGTCATCGTACCCTCGTACCGGAAGATCGTATTTCAATGAAAGAGGACATGCTTCTTAAAATTTCGAACCTTTTTGCTATAAGACATTATTACCATAATCTCGTCCTTTGATATCGTACAGAAGGTATCATAAAATATAAAGGGCTTAGAAACACGTGTTTCTGAATTGAATAGGAAATGCTATAGAGACATTTGCAAAGAGACAAACATCGAACCATCGAGCAAATATACCCGAATATGCGGGTAATCTTTGTAATCGTCACCTACTCGTTAATTATTATTCGATTATCTTTTTATTCCAAAGGACGATTTTTCATATAACATTCTTCATTCCGCAAGAGCCGTGAACGTAGTTATGAATAATGTATAACGTTGGATATACAAAGCATATCGTGTTTATTTACAATCGATATTCAGAACCATCGCCATGAAATACAATACTCGAACAATTTCATCTCTAGAACAGTCTAAAATAGTACTAATACGCGACGTTTCAAAACTCGGGTAATCGTTAGAGGATGATTGTTGCTCTTAAGCAACAATACGAGTTTCGATACTCTTGACCAATAGAAAATAACCCAATAACAATGGTTTTAGGATAAAATTTAAACCACACAATACTGCTTCGTCGAGGAACGCAATGAACCTAGAAGACTCGAGAAACGAAGGAAATTGTGTGACTGCGATGAGGATCGTGGTGGTGGCCGTGATAGTAGTAGTGATTGTGCAGAACTTCGGAGGGGTACTTCATCCCGCGGGCAAACACCCTAAATTTAAATCGACGATTTCAGGGTACCGAGATTTCCATTTCTCTCTGTCTCTTTCTATCTTTATGTTTCTATCCGTTCATTCTACTCGTCCTCTCTCTCTCTCTCTCCCTCTCTCACGATTTCTAGCAAAAGACGGTGAAAGAGAGAGGGAAAGGGAGAGAGAGGGAGAGAGAGAGAGAGAGAGAGAGAGAGAAATAGAAAGAAAGAGAGAGAGAGAGAGAAAGGGGTAGAAAACAATTTACCCGAAATTCGCCTCGTCGCGTTTGGCGACTGGATACACTTCTATTTGTCCCCACGGCAATCTGTCGACTTCGAACGCGCAAGCCCTTCTCCTCGCTTTCCTTGGCATCCTTTCTCCAGCGCCTCTCCAGCGGCTCTCCAACGCCTCTCCATCGACTCTCCAACCACCCCTTCGCGGAGCCGACTCCAAACTCGAACCCCCACTGGCTCCCCACGAACGACGCTCTCCTCGTACCCCCTCTGTACGAAGCGCGAAACCGCGAAGCCTCACGGGAATTTTAAACACCGTTCATTCCTCCCTACTCTTTTCTCTCCCACCCCGCTAGCTTCTCTAACTCGCTTCTTCCTGTCCTTCTCTTTTTCTCCGCGAGCCTTCGACGTCGACCGAAATATTTTCCATCAACCGCGACGACATTGAGAAGGATGCGAACTCTCCCAAATCGGAATACGCTTTCCAACGATGTCGACGACGTTCTCGAGGAAAGAGCAGTTTCGAATTCGCCTTCCCCTCGTCTACCACGAACGAAGGGTCCTCTGTGATCGGGTACTTAAGTACTTGTAATCTTATAAACGAGAGAGAAAGAGAGAGAGAGAGAGAGAGAGAGGAGAAAACCATGCGGAATTAATTCGTCCGTTCGGAATCGAGAGAAGCTCGATTATGCAAAAGCGGTATTGATAATATCTATTTCGTGCGCAGGACTTCAATGAAGACCCATTCATCTACTTACTATGTTTCTTTGAGGACTTAACAGAGTATCTACCCTTTTTCCTAGAAAAAAATCTTAACGATATTTCAAACGTTAACGGAAGAGCTTTAAATCTAGGCAAACCCACGTGTCTTGGCGATCCAGTTTCCATCCCTCGACATCGCTGTCGAAATCCATAGTCTTTCGAACTAGGCAAAAGAGCAGAAAAAAAGAAAAGAAAAAACAGACGAGTTCTCCTAATCTACGAATAAATATACGAAACTTTTGTGAAATGTACGTGGCAAGAAAAAAATAAGATGTCTCCTCTCTTGTACTCGAGGCAACCAGTTAAACGTTTAAACAAAGCGGCCGGATCTCCGTCGTCGAAATTCATGAGGCAAAGGAAAAGAAAAAGCTTGCGGTGTACATTGATGCTCCGCTAGCTCGAGCGAAAAGAAGAAAACTGTTAGGGAAATAGAGAGAAAGAAGGAAAAAAAGAAAATAAAAAAGAGAGAGAGAGAGAGAGAGAGAGAGAGAGAGAGAGAGAGAGAGAGAGTAAAGGTAGAGAAGAAGGGGTGGGAATCACTCGAATCGGCGAGTGCTCACGGCGGGGCGTGTAATATTCCCGGGAAGTAAAGCTCCCGAGAATTTCAAGCCTCTCCTCGTCCCTCGGCAGCACATCACCAGCAATCCCACCCTCTACTCCCAACCCCCTCGCAAGTCTTCCCGTCTCTTTCTCTTGTGGCTGCCTCTCGGTAGTGGCGGCAGCAACAACGACGACTACGACGTCGGCAGTGGCGGCGAGCATCTATCCGAAGGGATGCAAATAACTGGTGATAACAAGAGATAGCTCTGCCGGTACGTCTGCATTGGACTCGTGTGCGTCGATGCTGTACTGCTTCTCACTCGCACGCTCGCTCGCTCGCTCGCTCGCTCGTTCGCACGACAGTCAGTGGAGTTCGAGTTTTAGGGGCGTAAGGGAAGCAACGGATCGTGGAAGGGGAAGAAAAGAGAACGATTCGAGGGAAGAGGAGAGTAGTAGGCCGGTAGGTAGGAAGCGTGGGGGTAAAAGAGAGAGTCGGTAGGAATCGTGAAAGGGTGGGGAGGGTGACAACAGAGGCCGGTTGGAGGCAGAGTGGATTGAAGGGTGGATGTCTCTCTCTCTTTCTCTCTCTATCTATCTATCCATCTATCTATCTCTATCTCTATCTCTCTCTTTTGCTCCATTGAAGTTGGGAGAAGAGGGAGAAAGAGAGAGAGGGAGGGAAAGAGAGAGAGAGAGAGAGAGAGGAAACGCGGTGAGAGGGAGGACGTCACTCGCTGTCGCATCGAGCGCGAGCGATGAGTGGCGCGCGCTCGCTCGTCTTTTGTTTGCGATATGATGCGACTGCCAGGCTGGTGACGCCGGCGACGCGGGGGTGGTCGACAGGGAAGGAGGATAGAATCAAAGAGAAAGAGAGAGAGAGAGAGAGTGAGAGAGAGAGAGAGGGTACTGGGATGGAAGCTGTTGGAAGGGGGTGAGCTTCGACTGAGCTATGCTACACTTAACGCGACCCACACCTGTGTACGTACATATATATATCTATATGCACAATACGTTCTATATACGTAAACGTACATACGAACGTATAGGTGCGTGAGTATACGTCATGCGTTACGCGTAGAGGATCGCGGATCGCTTTATCGGGACCCTCGTCGGCAGGTTGCCGGATATGCGTCCACCTATGGATCCTTCTCTTGTGTCCTTCTCTTGCCTTTACCGTGTTACATATCGTTTCTACACCAACCGTGGTGCCAAGTGTAGTAACGAGCTATGTTATGGCCATGTCCGTAACATGCTCGTGATATTACACGAATTATTGTGCCCGATACTTGGCGAGTATCGTCGAGTAGTAGTAGCCAACTGGACATTGACCCTGTCTATCTAGGATAAGTAAGATTACCTCGAATATATGATTTTTTTCGGATATGTGTAGAATCCATCTACATAGATATCTACACTTTTCAAAACTTCGTCGCAAGCGTTTTCAAGAATCGCTGCTGCTAAGATCCATTATCGATATCGAAGGAATATAATACAGTCGATGTACTCGATATCGTATCGATAATCAGATTCCCCTTTTACAATAAGATTCTCCTGCGATCAACGCTCGGTCATTGTGTTACGTAACGTACCGGACAACGTTCCACTCGATTTAACGCTCTCAATGCGGAACCGAATTCCATGAGTTCCAACCTGACTTCCTCCGTTTTTTTTCTTTTTTCCGCTTTTTTTTCCTTTTTCCTTTTTTTCCCTTCTCTTTTCTTTTTTTTTTTTATTCCCTTCTGTCATTTTTCATCGTGCATCTAGGCATTTGATAGGTACATACAAGAGCAAGGGGAATTGTTCGATTTCCTTTTGAATGAGAATTCTATTTTGCAATTTGTAACTTACGAAAATGCTTAGAAGCAAGAGGGATTATCCCAAAAAGGTACATTCTATTCGATAGCAATTATTGATAACCATTTGATTCGATAACATGGTAAACCTTGGAAATAGAGGCGATTGCCAATACTGATTTGCTCTGCGAAACAAGTAAAGTAAATGTTTGGTCTATTTCTATTTGTCTATCCTTCCCATAACATCTGTTTCCCATTAATTCGATAGAATGTAGTAATAGTACGAAATAATAAAGTGCGAGCGTATGCGTAGTTTCGTCAGAAAATTCGAAGCGATCTCTCGCGATTTAATTAAATTCTTTTAAATTAACACTTCTCCCGACGTACGTAGTAACGTAGCTAGGTATGACATTCACAGTACGTACCTATACCCACGTATATACGTACTTACGTACGGTTGAACGTTTTTATCTCACCGATGCATTTAGCTCGCGTTCGTCGCGAAAAATGTCGCGAAAAGTCTTTATTAAACGATAAACGTGTGCGCGCGCTCTTAGCGGCGCGATACATCGTGCTAAATCAAACTTTTATACTTTGCGTTTTCAACTAAAAGAGCGGGAGTAACGCGTGGATGCAGTCGGAGCATTATCACGGTGAACCTCAAGTGCGAAGTGCTCGCGGAATGCGCGACTTGCATCGTTTTAGAAGTGAGAGCGTGCCTGTGTCCTATGCGGAAAGAGAATTTCCGTGAAAATAGAATGCGCGAACGTAGACGAAACGTGCTAACGCATCGCGCTCTCGGGATCCGCATCCAAACGCGTATTATAGGATATTCAGTATCAAGCTCCAACGTTAGCAGGAATACGTCGAGACGAACGAAAGAAAATTTTTCTATCGGCGAACCGAGTAGGAGGATGGGGAGATGCGTCAGATTATTTTTCTCCGAATCTCGTTTCTCTTCCGCTCGAACGAATAAACGAACAAACGAAAAAGAAAATAAATACGATAGAAAAATACTGATACACGTATACATATTTATATATGCGTATCTGCATATGTGCATATATTCGTTTGATAAGCTTTGCCGGTGGAGCATAAGAAAGCAAAAAAAAAAAAAGGGAAAAGAAAAGATTCGATAAGTTGCACGTTAACTTTATTCCATATTTCTTTGATCTCTTGCCATCTTTCGATTTAGACAAGTCGAATCATATCGAAGTGTTTTCGCGTCGAATGTGCGAGTGAAAAAATATGAGAAGCCAAAGAAAGAGGGGGAGATAGATAGATAGATAGAGAAAGAGAGAGAGAGAGAGAAAATCGGTTTGGCCTTGCGAACGAGAAGCAAGCTAAGTTGGAGATGACGGAGCGAGGTCAGAGGATAACTCGGGTCTCGACCGGAGCTGCTTTTGACACGAATACGTTTATACGATCGCTCGGCTTCTCCTTTCTCAAGTTAAAGCATCATCCACAACGTTTGAGCTTTTCTCAGGGATTTTCACAAGGAAATATCCCTCTATGTTCCTGTCAATTATCGATAATATTATTAAAAATCTATAATCGGTTAACGAAGTTAGATTCTTTTGAAATAAATAAATGAGTTTGGCCGTACCCTTTGAAAGTTCATTCTCAAAATCCCTTCTCGTTATGAAACTTTTATCGTGTACTAGAACATCGTCCGATATCGGCTTCCGGTGACACGATGACGAAGAAGATAATCCATGAGTTATGCGACGCATTTAATGCGAGGACAATTAAATGGTTCCTTCGCTGTTTCCTGCCACTAAGTTATCCCCGAAGTTCCCGAACTTGGTCGCGCAAACAACTTTAATTAAATATCTATCCTTGGAAAGTAGAGAGACTGAGAGAGAGAGAGAGAGAGATAAAGAGACAGATAGAGAGAAAGAAAGAGAGAGAGAGAGAGAACAGAAGGGTGAGAGAAAAGGAAGGAGGAAGAGGACGGGAGAAAAAGTAGAGAGAAAAAGAATGAAACAAAATGACCATCGATAATATAATCTCCGATTCGATTGTCTTTACGGAATTTGGCTCTCTACTGTGAAAGGAATTAACGTGAATACGTCATGAAAATATAGGCACGGTGAAATGAATAATATTAATGCATGATAATCATGAACACATTGAAAGATTAACTTGTAAAAGGATTTGCATTTGTCGTGTTCTAATTGATTGGACCGATTATCGTTGCCTATGTATGTGTGTATTAATTTCTGTCAATTATACAAAATCGGCCTTCATAAGCCGCGGAGTCTTTCGAACATCTCGTACTTGACACACATGCAGACGATATTTTCATTTTGCAGGAATCTTCCGCAAAGCTTTTGATCGCTACTACGCTACTGAAAATCGTTTATAATCTCTCTGCTTTTTCTGGGTTTCTCTCTTTTCTCTTTCTCTTTCTCTCTCCCTCCGATGATGGGTAGGAAAAAAGAAGGGAGAAATAAAGAAGAAAATCTCGGCTTCGATTTCGATAAGAGAGAAAAAGAGAGGAAGAGAGAGAGAGAGAGAGAGAGAGAGAGAGAGAGAGAATGTCGTCGAAAGTGTTTTGTGGGAGTCGCACGTTCAAGGTGGAAGAGACAAATTGGAAAGAGCAAAGGATTTCTTTGAAGGATTTTTACAAAATCATCGGCGTAGGTAAATCGTTTGACCTTTCGTCTCGCCTTTGGCAGCTTTCGTAATCCTTTCACCTATATCATGATGCTGCTACTACTGCTGCTGCTGCTGCTGCTGCTTCTGCTACTTGAGAAAGAGAAAAAAATAGAGAGGGAGAGAAAAAGAAAGAAAAAGAGAAGAGGATGGAAGGAATCAAGGAGTGGTAGCCGGTATAGAAGGGCCGGTACTTCTCTATATTCCGAGATTTCGGGAGAGAAAAAAATCTCTGTGGAATCGCACGTGTCGAGTACCAGGGAATGCATTACACGATGATCGCGTACGGAAAGCTCAGATCAATTACATAATGGCGCGGCTGAAACGGATGCTCTCCAAGCAGCGGCAACCGCTTTCTCCTCTCTCTCTCTCTCTCTCTCTCTCTCTCCCTCTCTTTCTCTCTGTCTGTCTCTCTCTTTCTATCCAGCTTTCGCTCTCTCTCTCTCTCTCTCCCTCTCTCTCTCTCTTTCTCTTTCACTCTCTCGCTGAGCCACGACCTCCCTCTGTTTCGTTTCTCGCTCGCTCCCGCGAGCATCCCTCTCGCGCCCTGGCAGCCCCCTTTTGCAAAGTGACTATAGAACAAAGGGTTGAGCCTCTTCTCTGCGGGCGCTGTAATTATTATGCTCTTTGACGATCCCTCTGTCTGTCAACGGTAACGCCACGAAATCGATACTTCTAAAACTTTAATCGTTCTACGTGTGTGGATGCATCCTCGAGCACCGTTCGATGTAAAAATATTCCACGAGTTTGCGGCCGATGCTTTTAAAATCAAAGATATAATGCATAAACGGAGAAACGACGGGAACCGGAATGGGAACGGGAACGTTTACAAAATTTTCTCGCAATCCCGTTCTCGATTTATTTATTTTATTTGTTCGTTTGTTTGTTTTTTTTTCTTCTTCTTTTTTTTCCTCATTCCTTTCCGACAGAAACGGATCAAAAAGGACGTCATGGAAACGTTCTGACCCTTTTTTTTTGGTAGAAACGTCAGAAAGATTAAAGCTGATATTCTTGATCTTGAAATATAAGATTTTTCTGAGATTAGCGATGAAGGATAGAACCTAAGCTAGGATCTCGTTATTTCGACGAAAAAGAGGGAACGGTGGAGAGAAGAAATAGGGTGAGGGGAGAGAGTGCGATGGCGAAGGGGGGTGAGGGATACAGTCTCCAAGAGGAATTTCTTTATCGTTGGAAGGAAACCCTTCGTGAGTTCAGAAATGCCTTCCTCGTTAGTCTCAATTTTCTTGGCGGGTGACATAGGCGACACTTCACATCGGGCAATGGTGTATGTATGTACACTCGCAGGAGCGTTAATGATACCGAGGATACACGCGATGAATAACATCGTAATAACGAGAGACCGCCGTTGTTCGCGCTCGAACCTTAATTTTCCTGCCTAATGTTCGGATTAATTTTCCGTTCGCTCTCTTTTAACGCTCAAGCATTTGTTCATTTTCTCTCTCTCTCTCTCTCTCCCTTTTTCTCTTCCTTCTCAGAGATTACATAAACTCGAGAAGTTATCAAAGTC
Organism: Vespula vulgaris; assembly: GCF_905475345.1. Lineage (NCBI taxonomy): Eukaryota > Metazoa > Arthropoda > Insecta > Hymenoptera > Vespidae > Vespula > Vespula vulgaris. Next base: position 3,434,259 of record NC_066594.1, read on the forward strand.
TCGGTTTTACTTTTTCAAATTGAGTCTTAATACGAGATAATATCGATTACATCGGTCCCGTTATAGATTTTATAAAATGTTTTATTAAACCTATATAGTTTCTAGATAGGTATATGTACAGTTCGTAAATATCAGGACTTACGTTAAAACGCAATGGTAAATGAAAATATCTCTGACATTTTAAACGCGTTTTTGAAACATGAAGATATATATATATATATACATACATACATACATACGTCGCATACTCGAGCAAGTATACTCGGATGATGCTGCCGTTGCTGCGGTGTTCCTGGCCCGAGCAAAATCTCAGCCCGTAGGAATGACAATAGACTGTCAGATAATGAATCCCCACTGTCACCCTTTCCCCTTCCTCACCGCTCCACCACCCTCGTCACTCCATGTCCTAAAACCTACCCTCGATCTCGTTCCCTCTCTTTCTCTCTCTATCTCTCTCCAGTACACTGTACATCCACCTCCCATCTGCCCTCTCTTCTCTCTTACGAAGCGATAGCTTCGAAAGAGACGCGCTACTTTCCGAAGAACAAACTCGAATCGCGTGATCTTTGCGCAAAATCAACGCAAAAGTCGATGTCAACTAAATCGCCCTATGAGTCTTTTGACTACTTTTAATATAACATGTATATATGGATAAATAAATAAATAAATATATATATATATATATATACATATCTTATTCTGTTACTCTCTCGAGGCAAAAAAGTACAAATTATATGTATACATATATATGTGTATGTGTGTGTGTGTGTGTATATATATATAAAAGAAGAAGAAAGAAAAGAGACGAAGTACCGTCCTTATGAGTTCACAATACGCGAAGGGTGCGAGAACAAGCTTAATCTCCGTGGTACTTTATATCTCTCGCTAACCGCATCCCCCGTTCTTTTCACCCTCAGCTCTTGTAGCAAACAGGACTATGACCGAGTAGGCGAGGCGTCCACTTAGCGCTAATGCTCCTTTTATTGGTCAAGATTTCAGTCGAAAGCTGAATAGATGCTTCTCCCTAGGTCGATCCTCGATGTTGGTTTCCGGTAAAAATTAAACGCACCGATCGATTACGGTTCCTCTTCGTTTTCTGATTTTTCTTTTTTTTTTTTTCTTTTCTTGTAGCTTATATGGTTGTCGAAATAATAACGTACGAATAAATTTCTAAGCGAACTTTCATTATTTAATCTTGATTTTACTTTTATTTACTTTCATATATATATATACATATCTATCCGTGTGTATATATATAAATGTAATTCTTCCTTTCGAAAAATAGAACAATTTTAAGGGAACTTTAGGTAGGACTCGGTGACAAAAAGAATTGGAAATGCGAAGTGCGATATATTGAACTGCACGGAGAAGCCGTCGAGAGTGGAGTCGAGAAAAATTCATATGGAGAAGCGGGAGATTGGGGACGCAGTGAGGTGGGGTGGAGAAAGCGAGGAAAAAATTTCTATAAAAATGCGCGTCTGCATGCGTAATCCGGATCAGGCTTAGCACCGTGCGAATGGACGAACCACCGATGGAAATGGTTGAAAAGGCGAAGAATGGACACAGGAAGACATCGATAATCAAAAGGCACATCCTTTATAAAGTAACAAGTTGCCGTATTTTCAATAGGATTTACGATTACGTATACACGATGCGTTGCTTATTTTTTGATATTCTTCCTTCGAAAAATTCATTCGTTTTGTTATTACAATTAATATTAAAAACGATTAGCGACTTATTAAAAATTATTTGTACGTTATCGTGAAATGATCACACATGTATCTGCTATTTTATTACAATTTTATTTGTTTACGTTTGGAACGGATTAAGAGCGTTATTTTCTTTCTCTTTTGACAATGATTTCCGTATTCAAATCATCTACACATTTAATCGAATATTTATATAAAACTAAATGTAATATTCTTAATTATTTTATATATAGGAAATATTTTTTTTTTAAAGTTCACCTTATAAATTCAAATATCTGTGATATGTCTACGCGAATTCAAACGAACTTTATTTGAAAAGATAGTCTTTTGCAAGTCATTTATAATTGATAATTGAACGTAAATGTAAAATTTTAATAATATATTGATATTATTTTTAACTTAACGTCAAATCTAAACAAAGGCCATTAAAAAATATAATGAAATATTTATCGAACATATTTATTACAAAATACTTCAAGTAATATATTTATATTTTTTTGTTTTTTTTTTCTTTTTTCTTTTTTAAATATGTGGTATATTTCAGTATACAATTTAGAAGATAAAGCTATTATACAGGCAATCAATCTTATTATGGAAGAACAATTTTAAAGTTTCGTTTATAAAAATTTGTCTGTCAGCTCGAAATGAGCCCTAATTATCTGACATTAGGTTGTGAATGTTTTACTTAAGAAATAAGAAAACTTAGTAATTATATTATAACTTTCATGAATATCTTATAGAAATGTAAAAAATTAATTACAAAAAAGTTTTATACATATAAGCATAGAAGCATTTTCGTTAAATTATTTTTTTCTTTCATTGACAATGGTTTCACATAGCTACAAAAATAAAAGTACATTCATCGACTTTGCTCAATGTGTCATACAAAACATATTTTTACGAGATCATATCGTTTGTTATTTTTTTCAAAGCTGTTAAAATAATTATTTTCAAAGTGAAAAACTTTACACCACATGATCATAGTGCTTGACATTATTATACTAAAGTTTAGGCATTCTCGCTAGCCAGTCTCTTTTTGTTCTGAAAAATAAAGGATAATAAAATTTCTCATTGTAAATAACGAACTACAATTAGAACAAATGATTACTATATACATATCCTTACACTTTGTTTGGACGATTTAACATCTACACTGGACGTACGAGTTTTGGATCTTTCTTGTTCTAGTTGTGCATGTAAAGATGCTACTTCCGATGTTAATTCGTCGCGAATCTCTTGTAATTTCGCTACCTCTGCTAATACCGATGCCTTGTCCTTCACTAAAAATGGTCGTATTAACCGATATTATTTAGTTGCAAAATATTTTAGACGTGAGATAAAATCAGACTTACTCTCCCCGTGTGAAAGGATTTGATAAAGTTTCGTGTTTCTTTCTTTAACCTGCGTTAGCGCCTTTTTAAGCGTTTCGACTTCTTGCCTGAGTTGACTAATTATCTTATCCCTATTCTCCACTTCCACTCTTAACTGTGCTAATGTAATATCATCATCTATTTTGTTTAATCGTGCTTTCAACATGTCTTTTTGTTTCCCTTTTGTAATTTCTTTCTTTGCCTCTTTGTCAATCCTTTTGAAGAATTCTGCATCTAGTTCTGTAGCAATTATTAATCCCATGACCTAGTTCGCTTAAACCATTTCGATCATGTTTCGCATAAACCGATTGATCAGAGACATTTCTATTTTCTCAAAGTATCATACCTTTAGATTTGTTCTCTTCTGATTCGGACGTTATAACCGGAACTTGCGTCGTGTTCGTTTTCATGTTGTTGAATTCCTCCAATGACATGGTTGCCTTCTTCGACCTTTTACCACCTTTCTTACATTGTTCCTGTTCCTTCTCAGTTTTTGCAGCATTTACTAACCGTTCTTCATAATCTAATTTTGATAACAAGATGGCTTGATGCAGATCTTGCTCAAATGTTTCCTCGACAGCCTTAAGGAAATCACAATTGGACGTGATAACACACAAGACTTATAAATACACGACTACTGAAACAAAATCTTTGATTCAACACTACGACTTAACAGTTCATGGTTTTTTGCTCAAAATTTTAACAACGAATAATAATTAACACCTTTTCAAATGATCTTCCATAAACGTATACAATAGTCAAATGAGAACTATTGTATTGTAGTTGCATTACAATTGGATTAGAAGCAGAGATTTATGTCGAATATTTCAAATAAATTTTAAATAACATATATATGTTTCTACTCTCATTACCATAGAATCTTTTTGCTTCCACTGCTCCCATTGTTGTTCCTCGTTAGCTGACTTTTTCTTTTTTCCCTGTAAAATACAATAATCGAATTTTGATAACGTATATATACAGAACTTATGAGGAACAGACAAAATTGACTTAGAGATTTGCAACAATTAATAAAAATTACTTTTCACTTTATTTTAACATTTCTCAAAGGCATAATAGTTCGTTCTTGTTGTTCTTGCAATATCGTACGTTGACATTGACATGAAATCAATCAAACATGTCTAAAACGTAAGAAAAACAAAATAAAACGAAATAAAAGAAAGAAAAATCACTGCACTTAAATTTAACCAATACTGACTATGCTAATCATAAATGTTGGGAAATTGTAAGAACAACGTGTACGGAAAAAGAATAATAAAAATCGCCAATCGCTTAAATCGACAAAATTGCTGATCGATAAAAGAAAAAATAAATAAAAAGAAAAAACCTTTATACAGAAAGAAACAACAAGGAGGCTAATACGCGCCTTACCTTGCTTTGCTTTTTCTTGTCATCTTTCTTCGGCTGCTGCTGCTGCGGCTGCTGCTGTTGTTGTTGTTCTTGTTGTTGTTGTTGTTGTTGTTGCTGCTGCTGCTGCTGCTGTTGTTGCTTCGACTTGTCACCTTTACCCTTTTGATTCGTTTTACCGGCCGACGTATTCTTCTGAGACTTCTTTGGCTTATAATCGTCATCTTCGATACTAAGAACGGCAAATCGCGATGGGACAGCGGTCGCCATTTTTACGATTTACGAAATTCACGCAGTCAAACGAGAGAATAAGATAAAAAGAGGGAGAAAGAGAGATATAACTTCCGGTACCTTATGAATTATAATTATGATAGTTACCAAATTATCCTATTTTCACTTATCGTAACGCACGGTATTTTAATTATCGTTAAATCGTTAACAGAGCACGCGTTGTTTCCCGTAGAATGAAATTTATGGCGAACGCTCGAAAAAAAAAACCAAGTTCGATCGCAACGTACGACTATGCAAACCGGAAACCAGCAGTAATGTCGACGTAATAAATCAGCGCCTCTGGTGGTACAAACAGCTAATTAATAGTTTACCCGCCCGGCGACACAGTACTGCCAACTGTTGCTAATGAAAATTTAATCTTATTTCTGCCTTTAATTGAATTGTTATTTTCTTCTTCTCTTTCTTTTTATAACACATTTTATATATTTCGTAATATAAAAACAATTAGTTAATAACTATGAATTTATCTCCTCCAATCGTACTACTCAACGATTAAAATCCTTTATTAATACCTTTACACTTTTATTGTCTAGTTTCTCAAAATTCGTAGGAAATCATAAAAATTATGAATACTACGATATATGTAAAACGTAAATAAAACCTGTATCGATTTCAATCGTATCTTTACACTCGGAATTATAATAGCCTATATATCATAGATCAGACAGATTAACTTGAATATGAACCTTAAAAAATTGTCCGATTCTTAACGTTACATCGATGAGTGCTAATAATCGATGCAATTGCGAGATGAAATTAGATTAAGGCACAGATTGAAAACCCCTTTCCCTCCAAAAAAAAAGAAGAAAAAAAGAAACGAAAAAAAGATAGAGAAAAAAAATAGAAAAAACATAATGTAAAAAAAAACTAATATGCAAGTATTCGAGCTTTTCTTTTTTTTTTTTTTTTTATATAAAATATAACACTAATACAATACATCTCTTTTCTCCCTTGTGTTCTTCGATATAAGATAACGAATAAATAACAATGAAAGTTCGTAAATATTTCGATAATGATTAGAAAATAGAACGTAAGGGAAAAAGGTGAACGATCGGAAGAAAATAATAATCGTATTTAAATAGAGAAATGATAATCTTTCGGAGAGAGGAGGAGTATCGTTGGCAAGCCTGAACGCGCTATCGAGAACTCGAGCAACAAGAGAGAAGGAAGTATCCATCTACACATCCATCCCGTCTAGCATATAGGAGGACCCCGTTGCATGTCGGGAAACGAACATGTACGTACGTCGTAGGAGCGACGTAAAGCGTTAAGCGTGTTTCTCGCGTTTGCGTTCAGAGTTTATATCCACGTTCGCAGTTTCGCGTGTGCGCGCGGAAAGATCGCATTTGCGTGGTGTTGTAATACGTTTCGTTGTAAGAAAAACGAAGCTACTCTCTGCCTTCCTTACCTCCTCCTGCTCCTCCTCTGTCGCTGCTGCTTCTGTTGGTGGTGCTACTGCTGCCGCTGCCGCTGTTAGTGGTGGTGCGTGTATTTGGTGCGGTGAGAGAGGCGAGGCGCGAGAAGAAGATTTATACTTTGTTCCTTTTTTCTCCTTTTTTCTCTCATTCTATTAGTCTTCTTGATTTGGGACCGAAGCCAATTTCACAGAGTTGATGATATGCGCTCGCTAATAAAGCAGGTATCCACTCGTTAAAGTCCCGGAACTACATACGTCTTTTTACGTGCTTTGCGGAATTCTATCCGATTTTATACGACATATCACGAAATTCGCGGGCTAAAATGCCCGACGTGAATCCTGCGGGCAACAACGTCGACATACAACGAACCAGGATCAACGAAAAGGTGCGCGGTCAGGGGGACGACGCTCGCTCCTGCTTTCCCGCGAATACATCATCGTTCCGGTCGTTCCACCTATCGTCCTATCAAAGAGGCGACCAATTTTAAAAGACTTCTGTTTGGTGATCTTTCTTTCTTTCTTCCTTTCTTCCTTTCTTTTTTTCTTTCTTTCTTTCTTTCTCTTTCTCTGTTTCTGTCTCTCTCACTCTCTCGCTCTCTTTCTTTCTCTTTCTCTCTGTCTCTGTCTGTCTGTCTGTCTGTCTCTCTCTCTCTCTCTCTCTCTCTCTCTCTCTCTCTCTCTCTCTCTCTCTCTCTCTCTCTCTCTCTCTCTCCCTCTCTTCCTCTTCACTTTTCGTCGGTGATATTACAATCAGAAGAGAGGACATTTGATCGACATCGTTCGTTACGTCGTTTAAAACAACGCTTTTTACGACGTTTTATAACTTTTCCTCCTCTTCTGAACTCTGAAGAGAGCATGTTGCTGTTAGATATTTTAAAAGAAAGGCTAAAAGACAGACGTTCTACTTCCAATTTGAAGAACACAAAGAACATGTTAATTGGACTACTCTAAGTGTTTGTGATAACACCTCAAAACGAGCTAATACACATTGTAATTTTATGTAAGTTCATTCAATTTGATAGAATAGATAGAAGTTCGGATCTTTACCTACTTGAATGACAAGAACGTAATATGGTAACACTAATGTGAAAAAAACGATTTTTGGTGTCTCTATTGTACTTTGATTTATTTCGTCATATTGATTTAATCTTTTATTACAATTTTTTAAGCGTGTAATATCAATTGTGATGTCAAGAGACTACAAAATATCTATATAAGGATTATACAAGTTCTTGAGTTCTCGTTATAAAGTATAAGTTTGCTTGACTGGTATTATTGACGCTCTTTTAATCATAGATCTGAAAGCAGTTCTATGATATTTATTTATCAAGTCAATGTTGATTTTATAAAGAAATATATCCAATTATCGTGCTAAGATGTGCGAGCAGACAGAAATAAATTATTTGGATGGTGATATCGTTTGGGTGAAGCTAGGAGGATGTTGGTGGCCAGGACAAGTTACTGGTTTTCATAATTTACCCGAAGATATTCAACGTGAGTTTCAAAAGAAACCATTGATTGCTGCTGTTAAGTTCTTCCAAGAAGATACATAGTAAGTTATCTTGTTCTCTTTTGTATTAAAACTATTATTTTAGCACACGGTATTATATTGCTGTGCTTTTACACTTTATTTGTTTACAGCGAATACGTCAAAAATTATCAACAAATTTATAAATATAATTGTACACTCAAAGATGAATTTATTAGAAAAGGTTTGGGTATGTAAAATTATATTAAGTAGTTACTTTTTTTTTTGTTTTTTTTTTCCCCTTGAATTAGAATGTTTTACATACTTATCTGTACGTATCTTTACAGATAAATATAGGAGTAAGATCAAAGATGGTGCTAGTTACATGTCCAAATTTCCTGGTGATGTTGAAATGGCAGAAAAACTAACTGGAGGAGATCCAGATATATTGAATAGTGATAAATTCAGTCCTGAAGAAAAACCAGATATATCTGCATTATTTGGAGATAAAAAAGTGCAGAAGAAGAAAAAAGATCGAGATGAATCGCATAGAAGGAGTGATGGTACTGAAAATATAAGGAAAATTACACATCCCCGATTTTTGAAAGAAAGTGACCACGAAGTTCGTATTCGTCAGCAACCAAGTAGCTTACCACCCACACCACATAGTTTATCTACTCCACAATATCCTTGTCATTTGTGCAATTTTACCTCTTCTCGAGTTAATGTCATCATTTGTCACATAAAAAGTCATAGGTCTGGTAATTCCTCTGTGGCAAGATCAAGAGTGAAAACTTATTCGCAGTCGAGAAGTAAAGATTCTGACACACCTAAGAGAAAATACGTTAAAAAAGAGAAGAATCAGCATAAAAATAAAATTGAAAGTACTATGGATTCAGGAAAAAGAAAACAAAGTAAGCAAAATGAAAAACCAAACAAAAAGAAGAAATCGGACCCTGAACTTCGTGAAAAACTATTGGCAGATTGGGACGATGAATCTGATGAAGAAATCAGTTTTGATCAAAATAAATCTTTTAACACTAGTACAAGCAGAAGTTCACCCACAAGAGATCAATCATATATGGATGTTAGCGAAGAGCATAAGGAAGCGACACCTTCGGAGATTACAGACACCCATGAAATTCTTGCAGAAACTGAAAAGTTACTTAGGGAAACTGAAAAATTTGCATCCATTAATATAGAGTCAGATACATTGACTAGCAGTGTACGCAAAGTTGAATGTAATATAGAAGAGAAAGAGCCATTATCTCCAAATCTCGATAAAGATGAATTGACAGATAAATTCGATAAAGAAAAAGAAACTTCAAATTTAGAATGTGAGAATAAGCATTCTACATTTGATAAGGATGACAAAAAATCTCGATTATCTTGTTTCGACTTCGATGAAGATGATGTGCCTGAGCCATCTATACCGCCCGTAAGAAAAATTCCAAGAGTATTTGGTGAAAAGAATTTATCTTTAAAGAAAGAAATAATTAAAGAATTTGAAATGAGTCAAGCTTTAAGAACGGAGAAAGAAGTGGGAAGTGATAAAATATTGGCTGCAATGGAACATGACATATCTAAAAAGAGTAACAAAACTGAAGAAACTATGTTAAAGAATAATTTAGATATACAAGATACTGAAAAGATTGATGATAGTAGTAAAAGTTCAGATACAAATGATGAAACTAATAATAAGTTAGTTGAAAGTGAAAAGAAAAGTGAAGGCAAAAGTGATGAAATGATATCACAAGACAAAGAAAAACAAAAATCTAGTAATAATTGTGAAACTGAATTAGAAATAGTAGAAATTTTTGAAGTTGAGAAGGAAGTGACCCAAGATGGGAATTCTGCAAATATTAATAAGGGATCAGAGCCTAAAACCTCAATAGATAAAAATGATTCTGATAAACTGATGACAGATAATGAGACGTGCGTAGAAGACAAGACGAGGGAGACACCACCTGCTACAAATAATGTCATAGAAAAAATTGAAGTAAGTCAGGATAATACGATTACTAAACAAATGGATGATACATTGTCAGAACAATTCACTACAGAAACAGAGGATGAAACTGTCTCTGAATCGGCAGAGACTCTTCCTGAGCAAAGTGAAAGCTCTGATGTGGACTTGAATGAAGTGCCTAAATCTGAGAAGGATATTTTATTAAGTAATCTACAAGGGGAATTAACTTTCAAGATTAAAAGAAGAAGAGGTAGGCCACGGAAAAGTACAGAATCTGTAGATACTTCTGTTGATGATAATGAAAAAACATTAAAAGATAATAGAAGTAGAACATCAGAATCTGATACTGATCGTTCTTATAGTGGAAGGAAAAGAAAACCAAATAAGAGATATTTTGAATCGGATGAATCTACACAAGAAGAAAAGAGTATTTTTAAAACTGATGATAGTCAATCTGAGGGTGATGAAAGATTTCATGAAAAACCAAAGGTTAAATCTAGAAGGGGAAAGAAATTAATGGGACAAAAAAATAAGAATATTGATTCAGTGAAGCAAATGGAAGAATTGGAACTATCTGAAGAAATGATGGAAGTTACAGAAGATAATGTCAAAACGGCAAAACTTAGTCCAAAGCATGTTTCTCCTGATCAAAATGATATAATTAGTGAAATATCTTTGGAAAAGAAACCTCCGGATGATGAAATTACTACCAGTACGTCTCAGAAAACGTCCCTTGAATGTACAAATATGGAAGTTAATATGGAGCAATCGGATACAACTCTCTTGTCAGAGAGTCTAACGTTATTACCACCCAAAGATGTTATAATCGAACCGCTAAAAGAAGAAACAGAATTATTACAAGTTATGAACCAGGAAACAGAAACAGATCTTATATTAAATAAAACCTCTATTGTTGAGGAACTATTAAAGAATGAAAATGAAAGTGCTTCAAAAACAGTTGAACTTCAAGGTTCTAACAATGCAGATATACAAAAACAATCAGATGTGTCAAAAACTACTATTGATATGTTACCACCAAAGAAATCTCAAATAAAAAAATTTGAATTATCACAGCTTGATATTCCTTCTGAAAGCACTACCACAGATCATGATACTGAATCTCAAGAAGAAGAAAATCAATTCATCAATATTGAGAATAAGATAAATGCAAAGTCGACAGATTTGGAAGATAAAAATGTGTCGTCAGAAAGTATTGAAAAAGTAGAAAGTAAAATATCAACTGACTTAAATATTGAAATTGAAATGAAAGAAGCTATAGAAATTACGACTGCAGAAGATAAAAAATCACAACAAATACACACTGATGCAGTTGTCTCGAAAGACATTGCACAATATGACGAGCGAGCAGAAAGTAAAAAATCCTCTGAACAAGATGGGGAAGATACTAAATCTGAGGATATAGAATCAATGCCTAAAGATATTATGAAGACATCAAGTGATCCACAAACGTTGAAAAAATTAATGCAAACTAGATATAAAGGAAAAGTAATTCCAGAACCAGGAGTAAAATCAAAAAAAGAAAAAGATGCTTTCTTGGATGAGAAGCCAATAAATACATTTCAAGAAGCTTTTTTAAAGACTTTACAAATGGATAAGAAAAAAGATGTTTTAGAAGATAATGAATTAATTTCTAGCAAAGGGAAAAAATGTAATAAGAAGTCAATTAAGCGAAAAAGTGATGAACTCAATAATGTAAATACAGTAGTACTTGGTATACAAGACGTAAAAGTTGGAAATCTAGAAGAAAATACAGATTTGTCAGAAAATGTTTCCAGTATGCAAAGTCAAGAAAATCTTCCAAATGTTTCCATTATGAGTGGGTTTCATGGCGTTGAAGTAGTAGTACAAGAGAATATTGAAACTAATAAAAAAGTTGATGAACCTGTCTTACAGAATACTAGTCAAATGCCATCTTCATCTCATGAATACAATCTAATATCACAAACTCAATTACCATTGTTAGAAGATACTGCAAATTCAACAAATTTAGATTTCCCAAAGATTGAGGAATCGCCAAAAGTAGAAGTTCCTGCTCCTTCACCGACATCCGAAGCTAATATACCGGTAAAAAAGCGTGAAATGCCAAGAATCATAGAAAATGTTACTTTAACAGAACCAATGCAAATTCTAAAATCTAAACTATTAGATAAATTACCCCAGAAAGGAATAAAGCATAAATTAGAAAGCGATACAAAAAGAAATGATCCAAAAGGAAGTCCGAAAGCAAAAATTATGAAAATAGAATCCTTACCTTCTAACAGTAAAATGAAAACTGGATTAAAGGTAAATTCTCCGAATCTTTCGTTAACACAAAAACTTCAAGTTTTAAAGGCCGAAGAAAATGAAGGTGCTGCAATTGAAAAAGCAAATGTACAAACAACTCAGGCACTAACAGCAACATCATCAGGAAGTGAGAAATATATTCAGCAAAGTTCACAAAGTCTGGCTGATATGGAGTTAGATATTAATTCAATGCCATTTGTTTTAAGTGAAGATGTATTAACACCAGAAAATATAGAACAAATGCCTGTTGTTATATCATCTATCATACCAGCATCTAGTTCAGTAGCACCTACATTATCTCTTGCTCCTACTACTCAGGCTGTAACACCTAATCAGATGCAACTCAAATCTGAGAGTACTTCTGAAGCATCTCCTACAAAAAAGAAAAGTGGGACACCTGCAATTCTGAAGAATAAATACAGAGCAAAACCTATAATTACAAGTATCAGAACAATTGTACCACCACTCACAGGAGGTGTGAAAGGATTAAAATTCCAAAACACACCAGCTGGCAAAGCAACACCTATTTTAACACAAAAGGCATCACCCGGAAAATATGTAGTAGTACATACAGCTGGAGGTCAGCAAGTACGGTATAGCGTACAGGGAAAATCTGGAGTGCAACAAAAAATTGCTGTATCACCAGGCAAAGGTACAGGAAATCCTCAAGTAGTACATCAAGGTGGGAAAGTGGTTATATTTACATCAGCACAGTCCGGTCAAACGAAGATGATACCACTAAATATATCAAAAACATTAAGTGGTAAAAGAATTATGACAAACAAAGGTCAACTTCTGTGTCCTATCAGTCCACAAAATATTGTAACTTCGAAGACGATTATTGCTCCAAAAGGAGACAATAATTCACCTACAACATCCAAACTTGGTCCAAAAATCATAAATACACCAAGTATTATTACTTCCAAAGGAGTGTTGACACCTTTATCAGGAACTATTACAAAAACTGCTTTATTAGGGACCTTGTCGCAAGGTATTCTAACAAAAGGTGGAATATATACTCCTATAAGCGCTTCTGCTTTAGGAAGTAGAACAATTATAAATTCTAAAGCTTTAGTTACAAAAGGTGCTACTATATTATCTTCTCAAAATCTAGGTGGACCAAAAGCTATTCTGACACCAATATCTCAAACCATTGGAGGAAAACCAATTCTTGGCACAAATCTTGTTACATCTAAAGGTACAGTTCTTACTCCAGTGACTGGGCAACAAGTTAAAGCAATAGTGGCAAAAAGTCCGTCAAAAAGCGGTAAAATGCAATATCAATCGATGCAACACAAAGCACAATTGTCTGCTGCACAAAAAGCCCACAAAGTTCCATTGTCTTCATCACAAAGTAGAGGTTCATCATCAAAATCTTCAAGTAGTTCTATGGTGTTCCAAAATACTGGATCGAGTTCCAAAGTTACTTCACAGAGTAAAAAAATAAATAAACAAATGGCTATTCAACAGAGCACTGCGATGCAGAATCTTTCAAGTCAAAGTAATACATCGCAAACGGTAACACCGCAAGTTCAACAGAAAGGAAAATCTGTATCTTCATCCAGTGTCCAAAAAGTTCTTATTCCTCGAAGCGGTAGCCGTCAGTCAAGAAATCAGCAAAAAATTGTCGTTCAAAAGATGCAAGAAGCAAATGCAGCACAAAATATACAGTCGAAACAAAATATTTTAAGTTCTCATACGACGTTACCTAATATTTCTAAGCCCATGACACAACATAAACACACAAGTGGAAATGCAATGACTCCTAAAAATACCGCAAAGAGTCATATGACAAATAAAAGTTCTCAAAAGAATTTATTAAATATTGCCATGAACTCTATATCTGGTACAAATGTAAATACCAATTTGTCTGCACCATTATCTTTACCACCTTTAGAACCTATCGAGCCAGAGACAAAATTGAAAATGGATAATACAATTATTGAAAATGTGCAGAAGGATCAATCGAATGTAGAGAAAGTTCATATAGAAAAGAGTACAGAAATAGAAAAAATAGATGAGCCGAAGGTAACTACCCAGCCACAGATCATGGCTTTACCAACAGAAAGTAGTGATGGTACCCAAACCTATGTTTTGGTAACTATTGATGAACAAGGTCAAATACAACCATTAGATAATAATACACTTATGTCTCTTGAGGGAACAACTCAAAATCCGGATGGAACAAGAACTTTATACATAGATCCTAGTTCACTAGGTGAGGCTACAACATTGGATAATATCGTTCTCCAATTTGACAATGGAGTGCTTCCAAATGTAGCAACCAGTACTAATGAAGCAAGCCAAACTATAATGTCAGACAGTTTCCCTACATCAGAAATAATACAAACATCAAATCAAGATATTTTAGCAGCAGCTCTAGCTAACACTGATTTTCAACAAGAAATTAATCTACCTGAAAATCCAACAGGAAGTGTAATGACTACTGGATTGACTCAGACTAGCTTAATTAATCAAACGATTCTACAATCAACGATCATACCACCAACAGAGCCAATATCTTCTCCATCTGTGTTAGAGACATCGTTGACTTTGAATCAACCGATCATGACGCCGCTTGAAGTTCCAAGTAATCTCCCAATTCAATCAGAATCCTCAGCTTCTATAGTTTCAGCAATACCATCTTCCTTGGAATTACCAATTACTATTACAAATCCGAATATTTCATATATATCTACGGGAGAAACACAAATTCAAATTCCTGGTAATTCTATGCCAGATATTGGAGATATTATGGATAGTACAGCTTCAACTGAAATTGCAAGAACAGACATTCCTACTAGTACTCAATATTTAGTAATACCTAACTTAGATGAAAATATGACTGTTAAGACCCAAGAGGCTGTAAGTGGTACCAATGTTTCTTATTCGGTTTCATTACCATGCAATATCGTATTAGAAACTACACCGGTTCAAACCACTCCATCAATGCCTATAATAGATGATACATATACAGATAATACTCAATTTTCGACATCCATACAAACTTCGATTGCCGCAGAACATAATTTTGCTGATGTACCAGTATCTGAGATGTTAGTTTCTAAAGCTTCCATCACATCTCCAGTAAATGTACAAATGTCAGATGTTACAGTTGCGTCAGAAATGAATGTTACCTCTCAAGAAGTTCCTATGTCTTCTCAAGATTCGTCTATTTCAACAAATGAAACTTGTATTTTAAAAAAGGCAGATGATGCTGCAATACCTTTAGAAGAAATTTATCCATCTCGAGAAATTCCTGTTTCATCTCAAGAACTAATTTTACAGCCAAACATTAAAAAAGATGTAACACATGACATAACGGTTACCACGCAAGAAAAGATATCTAATAATGAAAATATACTAAATCTGCAATTAGTGGATCAAGCTGTAAATTCTATGACTAGTAGCATGCCTATTTTAGACAACGATGCTTTAATACAATCGGAATCTAATATAAAAGTACAATCTGTAGAACATATGGCATTTGAAGTAACAGATTCGGTAACAGATATGGAAACTTCTTCTCAAGAAACAGATACTGAAAGTAAATTTAAGCAATTTTCTTATAAGGACGATGTTAATATTAAAGTTGCTTCACCAACACTGGTAGAACAAACTGCTACAACGAATCAAACAGAAACAATACATGAGGTATTGCAAGGTATATCTGTAGTACAATCGTTAAATAATACTAACACAGAAAATATAAAAGTAGAGGAAGCTGTTGATTCAGAAATATATAATTCTACGGTAAAACCGTCGGGAGATTGTCAAGCAGATGAACCAACATCGCAAGATGAATCGGACGGTAATCATGTCCAAGGGAACATTCAAATACATTTTGGAAAAACTCAAGTAGAAAGCAATCAGGAAACTCCATCACAATCCTTTGAACAATTTGATATATCGATGACAAATGACCCTGCAGATTTACCCAGCCAATCTGCATCTAAACTTGAAAATTCCGGTGAACCATCACAGTCAGTTACGTACGAACCAATGGAAACGGACGAAGAAACAATTGCTAGAGAACCACCGACTCAATCGTTCGAACATTTAAAACAAAATGAAGCTTCTCAGTCTTACGAAACGTCTACCGAGGTAAATGTAAATGCACCAACACAATCTTTCAATGAACTAATGCAAAGTCATGATGGAAGAATTGTTACAAACGAAGCCATTGATGATCAAAGTTTTCCAACACAAAGTTACGAAGTTGGTAAAGTAGAAAATATACCGGACAATTTAGAAACGGATGCTGAAATTAGTCAAGAAGGCAACATACCATCACAATCAAATGACATTGGAACTGATGGTATAGGTACATCATCAGTTTCTACCAATAACTCTGGCCTGAATGAAGATGAGACAGCTAGTTCATCATATGTTCCAGAGACTCCTGAGAATCAAGAAAGAGATCAGGATCAAGAAAGTGCAATAAGTACTTCGTCATACGAAATCCCACCTTGTGAGGAATTGAACATTGCTTCATCCAGTACAATACCTGATACATCAGTTAGGACGGAACATACGAGTATCCATGACAATGGAGTACCTGAAATACCTACATCTT
Organism: Vespula vulgaris; assembly: GCF_905475345.1. Classification (NCBI taxonomy): domain Eukaryota; kingdom Metazoa; phylum Arthropoda; class Insecta; order Hymenoptera; family Vespidae; genus Vespula; species Vespula vulgaris. The sequence continues at coordinate 3,450,728 of NC_066594.1, forward strand.
CATATAATCTAAATCCAGATATTACTTCTACTCATATTGATTCTGTACCTACATCAAGCTATGAGGATCAGGTTATAGTAGAACAAAATGTCTCAACCTCTTACGAGGTTCCAGTGTCAATGCCTGGCCTAGAAGAAACGTCCTCACAAAATTTTGTTACAGAAAGTACAGACCATAGAAACGAACCCTCCAGCTATTATACCCATCACCAAGAAGTAACTGCAAGTTATTACGAATCTGTTGATCAAGAAGGAAATTCTAGATTGGAAGAAGATCCACAAGAGGAAGTAACTCCTAGTTATTATGAAGGTAATCCACAAGTAGCAAGTCAAAGCTATTTTACACCAGAAGAAGCAACTCCAAGTTATTCCAGTAGAAATGTTTCTTCGGGTTATTATGGTCATAGACCAGAGAGCGAAGCCAGTCAAAGTTACTATTCAGCAGATGATTTGGAAAAAACAGAGCAATCAAATTCGCAGAATATTGAAGCGTCGCAAAGTTTTTATCAAGAGCATACGGATGAATTACGATTAAGACAGCAAGGAGAAGCTACCCCGACATATTCGGAACGGTATCCCGTCGATTATACATTAGACAATTCGCCAATAGAGAGGCATGACCTTGTAGAAAGTTCTGTACCAGCCACTAAGCCTATGGAAAGGTAATATATTGTTACAGAATTTTGCGAAACATTGTAATGAGAAGTTTCTTTTTTAAAATAGACTATTCAGAGTTATAACTATTGATTGATAAACTCGAGTCTATTTTTAAATGTACATAGAATGTTAAGGTAATAAGTGCTTAGATTTAAGGCTAAATTTTCTTATAATAATTTATATCTACTTATCTATCTATCTATATATATACATAGTATCTCTCTCTATAATATATAACGTGTGTATATATATATATAACTATATATATATATATGTTTATTATATATACATATATATATCATATCGTTTATATATATGTTATCATATATATATATATATCATATATATCATATATGTATATATACACATACACACACATACACAAAAACGGATGCAATCCGTTTACTGGATTTGGTACATAAACATTGTAGATCATGATTGAAGAATGTGGTTTTTATTACAATAATGTCGTAACCTTACCTTGTGACACAGTTTGATGTAAAAGTAAAAAATCGCTCGTACAATATTCAAATTGTACGGGTTCATTAAACAATATAGAATGGACGTTTTATTAATCCATTTTTAATTTCTCCTAAATGTTACGTAACTTGTTAAGTCATTTATGTGAAAACATTTTATTATCATATGTGTAATATCGTTGAGTAGTAGTAAGATTCACAGACCATTCATTGCGTAGTATAACTCTGTTAGAGTGGATGTTTTATATCATCCAAACGTTTCACATGATCTGAGATGTAATCGAATCTTATTAAAAAAGAGTTAGAAAATATTTTTACATTGTTATATTTCGTGATTGAAAAGTATCAAAAAATGCAAATTGTAGGATTTTACTGCTACTCTGTGATGTCAACTTATAGTGGGCAATTCTTCGTTTGTACAACAAAACAAAAACTTGTCTGCAGGTTCATAAATGATACAATATTCACAAAAATATACCTATATTAATGTTGTGCATTTCTTCTGTTCTATTCAATACAAAGCATGTTCGAACTGGCAATCGAAGATTTCGTTTTATGAACAGATTATTGATTACTCGACTTTCAATAATATACCTGCAGATATCAGTTTTTCGAAGTATGAGCAATCATCAATATAAAAAAAGCGAGCGAACTAAGGATTGTGCACATTAAGCTTAATGTTTACTTCATAAGAAATAGATTATAAATCGATATGAAAAATAAAAAAGCCTATCATTTCAATTATCACAGCTGTGTAACCTGTATGTTAAAATGATGTAAAAGAAAAAATAGCTCATTAGAAAATCTGTCATGTTTGAGATGTACCTAAATTTATATGTATGTATCCTGAATGTGATTATTTTTATCGCAATTAGTTGAATGTGCACAAAAAGAGGGAATTTTATTATAATGTATAATATCAACATTAAGAATTGAAAGGTTAATATATTTATGTATACTAGATATATAGAAAGTTTATATGTAGAGATCATATTGTACAATTAATAATTGTGCAGTCATTAAAGTACTTTAAAAGTAAATTGATTTGTAAAAAAAAAAAAAAAAAAAAACAATATTTGTTTGATTCTACTCGAACAAGACAGATTTGCTAAATTATCCTACTAAGAATTATATTATATTCTTTATAGTGTTGTGTTATCAAAAATAAATCAATATTTTTATTTTTCGTGACGTTTTTAACTATCGTCACGCATGTACATATTATGTTGATATCTGAGAAGAAGAATTCTCATATTAAGTAACTTTCAAATATATTGGGACATTCTAGGCATTTCTAGCCTATATTTGCAAAAAAAAAAAATGGACTGAATTGTTATCGTTTTCTTATTGTCTTGATTTTTTTGATACATACGTCTCTTCCGCTATCATGAATTCATGAGTTAAATAAAATTTCGCATACTACGAATAGTAATAAATGTTGTGAAAGGTCAAGAAAATAATTAACATTTTCTATCAAACTTTCTGGTACTGTCGTATGTTGGGATATATGTATTAACCTGTTAAAATAATTGAATATAAGTGGCATAAAGTGATAATGAATAAAATAGTACTATTGCGTTCATGTATATTAATAACAATTTGATATTTTCAACACTAACAATAATACCTTCTTATTTCTACTGTGTGCACCATTCACGATTGTAACTAAGAGATAAAATAAATATACAAATATTTACATAACAGATTATATGTATGATTATTATAATTATCTTATCCGTAATATTTTAATCATCCTCATAAAACGAATTTATTGTTGTATAAAATAAAAATTGTACTGTTTAATGTTATATTGATGTTCAATTAGGATTATTAATATAATCCAAAATTATTATCAAATCTTTATTACCTAAAATAATCCCAAAATACAATAAATTATATTATTTATAGACATATGGTCATTTATGTACAATAGATTAATTTTTGCAGCTTTTATAAAGGAACACAGTCTTTGCGATCGTATTAAAAATTATTTATTTTATTTCCGCCAATATTGAGCAAATTTATGTAATTGCTCCACTAATGCAGCCATTACAGCTGTAACAGATAAATCTAAGAGGTTTTGAACATAATGGACAGCTTCTTCGTCGCTTAAGTCCAGCCGTAATTTATCTTGGACTTTTTTGACTGCTTTATCTGGTTCTAAAGCTATATCTGGTACACTAGCATCAACCATTAATGAAAATAAATTTAATATTAAATTAGCATGTCTACGTAAATGCAGAAATGCTGTATAACATTGTTTTCTGAATTCATGATAGTGTTCAGAACCTACACCACCCATGGCCTCAACCATTTCCTTGCTAAGCTTCATTGGTGGTGGTAAAGGTTTTGGATCTCTACCCAAAATGTAGCCAAAATCTATGTGGAAAAGTTTGCCTATAACATACGTATAATGTATTGGTTAACAGAATTACATTTAATATTAGACATGGCATATATAAAGTATATATACCTGATGTTGTTAAAAGTAAGTTATCTAAATGTCGATCGCCTACTCCTAATACATATGTAATTATGCAATAACCAGCTGAAATTTTACAATATTTTAAAAATACCTGATAAGTTATTATTGTGTAATGTTTAATCTTTAAATTCTAATTGTTTTTTACCCACCACAACTTCGAACATATGTATCCATCACTTCAGGCACAACACCATAAGGCCCTGTATCAGAAGGATGATGTTTCCTAAAAAAACTTAGAATCGAACCCTCGCTAGCAAGAACTTCAGCCACAGTTGTGGATTCAATAAATTGCAAAAATCCGTGTCTTGTACTTGTAGCAAGTACTCTGAAAATAATTTAACACAATTACTCTTTAGTTAATAATAATCAATTACCGAATAAATAATAATCCTTCACCTATATGGTGTTAATTTTAAGTCTAAATTTTCTCTCCTTAATAATTTATCCATAAGGGCTATTGTCTGTAGAATCAATTGATCTTGTCTTAAATCGTCACCATGTTTAAAAATGGCAATGTACTCTGTGTTTTCGGTTGTTAAGAACGTAAGTTTAGATGGCATAAGAGCAGATTTAAATAAACTTGCCCTGTAAAATGATATAAACATATTTAAAAAAAATATACGAATATATGAATGTACATTTATATATCTCTATATACTTTTCAGGAATAATCCCTTTAATACAAATTTCAGGATCCAAGGGAAAAGGTATTTGCTCGAAATTAGAAAAATTGATTTTAAATGCAGGATCCGGATCGGCTAATAACGCCCGTAATCTATCAGCCTTCTTCTTACGATTGCCACTCTCTCTTGCTACTGCTTTTACAAGAGATACCAATTGATCAATGAACATTTTTTGTCGTAAAAGGAAAGCTCTTCTCTTTTGCCAGACGGTATTTCCATGAGCTAACATAGTGGAAAACATCTTCATTACTGCAATATACATCTCTCTCACGCGAGTATCTTGCTTGGCTGTTATAACTGGATCACTCTGATCTTCGCACTCAATCGATAGATACCAGTAGAAATAATTAGCCAGTGTAGAATTTTGACACGCACGAGTAATTAAAAAAGATGTTAAGTCCATAACAGTATCTCGACTTGTTGTAGATAAACCAGCATCTGATTCAATCGACTACAAAGACAGACATAACATTAGAAGAAGATGAAATAATAAATGCAACGGGACAAAGAGTATAACTTTTCAATTTAAATATAAATATATACGATATTTACAGTCGTAATAGGAGTTGATGTTGAATCTCCGGTTTTTATATCCTTTTCGAATCTCTCATTTTCTTTCTCATTCATTAATGTTTGAAATGCGAACTTAATACTTTCAAAATCTTCATATTTCAAAGCTTGTACTAGTTGTAAGAGATACAACATTAAATCGTCGTCGGGAGCTTGACTTAGACGACTTATGGCATATCTTCTTACAGCTGGATGGGTGAATGCTGGTCCAAGTAATTCCAAAGCATCCTCAGGATCTGGTGGTGCCCATAGTGCTAACATTTCTAATGCTTGACGTTCCTCTCCAGATACTTTCCAATTAACACACTTGACAAATTTCGTCAAAGCTTTCTTTTGATTTGATAGATAAAATCTATACTTCCAAATAAGGTCCTGTTCTTCTGTAGATAATGTTGTTGTTGGTGGATAGCCCAGTATAGTATTTAATGCATCTCGAACACTAGATGTTGGTTTTAATTCTCTTGTATTACCACCACTACGTAAACTACGGGCTAGTTTATGATGTTTAGCTTCAACAAGGTTTTCCTGAAATAATTAGAAAAAAGGACTCATTAAAACATTGGAAAAATATCTAGATTCTATATGATCTTGAATGATAACTTAGGAAATATAGCAGTACACATTTATTTCAAGTGTATAAATTAGCACTGCTTATATTACAGAATTTGTTTGTTATTTAAATATTTCAGAACAGAGTATACAGTTTTTATATGCCAATAATATTATGATGATAACAAGAACAATAACAAAAAGCTAATAGCTGCAAGTTTATTTTACCTGAGATTCACCTCTATGACTCATGTAATAAAAAGAAATATATAATTGAAATATTTTTTGGAAAAATTTTCATAAACGTTTATTAATTAACTTTTTCTACTTCAAAGAATAAAATATTTATATTTGTCAGCCTTTTACCATCTTACTTACTTTCTCAATAAGTATGGCTTCAGATTAGATAATGGTCAATATGCATTGACTAATAAAAGTTTTAGACTGCATCTTACAAGCCTTCTTCGTAATTATTATGGCCAACTCACAAGAAAATCTAAATAAATCATGTCAAGACAGCTCTTTTTAGTACCTCTTTAGTAATTTCATGAATTTTTGTTTCAATTGATTGTGAATTGCACAGGTAAAATAGAAAAAGCGAACTTTCGCTTTTCTGAAACATAAAATGTGCTTATATTCTTTGACTTTACAAAAGTAATGCTCTAAAGAAGGCCTTAGATCAATACAAGGATTGTTTTTGTTTCATCTAAGATGGAAAAGCTAATCTATTATATTAAAATTTTCTTACTTGTAAGATTTCATAATCTGGAAGAGTTACAACGTCTGGTTGTGATCTGTGCTGAACTACTTCATCACCATCTTTTTCATAATACACAATAGAATACTGAAATGATATAAAAGTTTTTTAAACATTATGCGATATTTGCGAGGAAGTTTATATTTTAAGAACAATTTTCATACCGGTATACCATCCATTCTGACTTCAGGAAATTCTACCATTAAGTACAGATATTCAGATGCTCTTTTTTCTCGTTCATTTATTAATTCTATCTCTCTAAATGTTAATCTATCTAACCAATCGATCTTGTTCATTTGACCATTCCTATGTTTCTTAGCAAGTTTAGCAAGACGCTGCATTTGTTCTTTTCCATGATCTCTGGCTTTTCCTGGAGTACTTGTAGAAATATTTCCATCAGCTTCTACACCAGGCCATACTCTGAGATCAAGCATTCCTTGACGAAATACACCATGTTTTCCAAATAAAGATATTGTTGTACCACCAACTGGTATTTGTCTACCAGGTCCAGCACAATCATATAAACTTATACATAAATAAGCATCACGCGGTAAATCAGAAAAAGAGATGGGTAAAGTAACCCATTGATTCCAGCTACAAATATTAATAAATATTTAACATGACAAGAAATATATAATAAATACAAATTTTAATGCATTAATTACTTCCAACGTGATGTGAAGTGTTTGTAGGCCGTATGAACAGGTAAAGCTAATGGTCTACCACCAGCCCATACTTGTAGCGACGCTGCTAGATCTCCTCTGCCACCACTGGCACCATATAAACCAGAATATTTTAACATTGGATCAAGAAGTAATTTATCATACTCGGGTCGTTGTCTTTTACCTTCCAAAGTACCTCTACGAAACAATTATACATTACATTAGTAATATCTATTTGTATTTTAATCAGTTGAAAAACTTAAATGTTTTCAGAAGTGACACTTGTTCTATGTATATAAATCTTAGATTAGATATTGATATCATGTATATTAAGAGATAAAATCGGATTAAGCTATTAACATTAACGTCATTATCTCGCATTCATTCCGAAAGAATATCGTTACTAGTTGTTATTGGTTATTTAATACCAGCTGATACTGACACTTCTATCTTTCATCTATTTAAAATTAATTCTTACATTTTAATTTGGATCTTGGTATCTAAAGAAGAACTGTACACGTAAAAAAACTTATCACTAATATCCTCCATCATAAAATATTTATAATATATTAAGAATTTAAAAATTTAATAAAACTCTTTACTACACATCTCTCTGACATCTGCAAGCCTTTGTTACACACTAAGTACACACTCTGTATACGAGTAATACCCTATAAAACACTACGGACAACTTATACATGTAGCATATCAAAGTTTAATTCTGTCATTATTTGCTAGGTGCGCTGCAATCTCACTAGTTACGTTCTCTGTCGGTAAAATTATAAATATGAAATATTTTACTCTTTTACATTTTCTTTTTATATAAGGTTAATTCACTAGAGAAATAAAAGTTAATTATAAATCGAGTCGGTTGTAAAAAAAGCATAATATATCAATAATTATAATTATCGATATAAAAATAGTCCTACGATATTTTACGTTCATTTAAATTGATTAGAAAAAATAATTGTTGAAAATTACTCGAAAGTTAAATATTATTTACATCTTGTTATTATAGTTTTTAAATACATATATTCTTCTGAACAGATTTGATAAAATATGGTTTAGAAATTTAAGGCTGTTCACAATCTTTTATCGCAGTATATGCAACTTCAGTCGCATATAGTAATATATAAACTAAAACGTAGTAGAGAAACTTCCCACTCGTGCCTATTGTATCGCTTTATAAATTTGTTTAGGTTATGCCCCTCTCACACGTAATCTAACAATCAAATTAGTGCGTAATAAAAATTTTGTATAAAAAAAAATCATACGGCAGATTATACTTTTCTGAAGATAGACAAATTGAAAAATGTTTCTTAATTGTACAAATTTTATACTTTTTATTTCTAATTAGGTACAAATTGTTTAATCTTACATGTTCGGAAACAGAGATCTTCGACGTTTACTCGACGGAATGCGAAAGAAGACTGGATCGATAAATATCAAAGTCAATAGGTTTGTTTCTGTTTATATTAAATGTAGTCTACGACCTGGATATCGAAATTTAATCGTATTGACAAATTAAAGTAAATTATTTTATATTTAATGTGCGTTTCAAGCCATGTAATGTTTAAACGAATGTATGATTGTTTAAATATTAGTTTTCTATATACCATGTACATTATATTTTGTTTAAATAATTATAAGATTGTCGAAAGTATTAATATTTTAATCTTACACGTTCGGAAAGAGAGATCTTCGATGTTTATTCGACGGAATACGAAAGAAGACTGGATCGATAAATTTCAAAGTTAATGGAAGGTTTGTTGTTGTTGATATTAAATGTTATCTACGACCCAGAGAGATCAAAATTTAATTGTATTGTAACAAAACACGTCACTACGTTTAAATGAAAACTGATGGCGGGGATAAGTTTTTTTCTTTTGTTGCGAAGTTTAAGGCATGCTTCTATAGAAAACATTTTTCGTAAAAAGAATATCGAAAGCAGCATTTACGTCAACAATGATTCTACGTGTAATTCTTGAACGATTTTGATGGACAAGGTTTCTTTTTTTTTTTTTTTAAAGATGAAAGAACGAGCGAGGATATAGTTTTTTCGAATTTTTGAAAAAGTTTTATTTGTATGCATAAACTATTCTTGAAATAACGCCATTTGTTGGCACGATTTTTTTTTCATAGAAAATAAAGCTTTTTGAAAGTTCGAAAAAGCGATGTCCTCGTTTAAACTTTCGTTTTTAAAATGAGATTTTATTTATCAAAATCGTTCAAGAATTTCGTCTGTACTCATTTTTGGCATTGATCATTATAAAAATATGATGAACAACTTTAAGACAATTCCGAATTAATCGTTCGGAACGCCATCTGAAGACAGAAATAATCGCGACGAAGTTAGTTGTCTATTTTCAAGTTTTTCATGATCTAATTTTGTAAAGCGCGGTTATAGCATATGCATATGCACGTGTCGTTATCTCTAGTTATTCGTAATAGTTTTATATAAAATTCTGCACAAAGTACAATTTTGTAATATTTTTTGTGAAGTTATAAATTTAGTGATATTATTATAAGTCAAAATGAGTACAATCTTGGAGAAAATTGCTTCGATCGAAGCAGAGGTATGCAATTCATTTGATTCGATATCTCATCGAAGTATATATTATATGCGTAATGGAATAGGTAAAGAAATATATAAATGTTAATTTAGATGGCACGTACACAAAAGAACAAAGCAACATCTGGTCATTTAGGCTTGTTGAAAGCAAAATTAGCAAAATTGAGACGCGAACTTATAACTCCAAAAGGAGGTGGTGGTGGTGGAGAACAAGGATTTGAAGTTGCTAAAACTGGAGATGCTCGGATAGGCTTTGTCGGTGTGTTTTTTAATAATTTTATAAGTATTATCTTAAATATTCGTTCATATGATCATATTATTTCAATTATTGATAAATCTTGTAATAGAAAGGTTTATAAGAACCTATATAATTAACGAACAAATTTAACTTCAGGTATATATAGCAGACAGTTGTAATACAATTTATCAATTTTAACATAAAACGTTAATTACATAGGTTTCCCTTCTGTTGGTAAATCTACGTTATTAAGTACACTCGCTGGTGTATATTCTGAAGTTGCAGCATATGAGTTTACAACTTTAACTACTGTTCCCGGTTGTATAAAATATAAGGGGGCAAAAATACAGGTAACATTTATAAACATAATATTCAAAGTATACTATACAAATAATTGAAATATTTAATCGATAAAGTATAAATATAAATATTATAATAATGTATTCCTTTTAGTTATTGGATTTACCAGGTATTATCGAAGGTGCTAAAGATGGAAAAGGTCGTGGAAGACAAGTAATAGCTGTAGCTAGGACTTGTAGTTTAATTTTTATTGTTTTGGATGTGCTTAAACCATTGGGACATAAGCGCCTAATAGAACACGAATTGGAAGGTTTTGGATTACGACTTAACAAGCAACCACCTAATATTACTTTTAGGAAAAAAGAAAAAGGTGGTGTCAACTTGCAAACCACGGTAAAATAAAATTTATATTTTTATATATATGGTAAATGCTATATAACAAAATAATGAAAGGTACACACAAGTGAGTTCACATAATATGATCAATATATATATACTTACTTATTGTTATTAGTTTTTCTTATTATATATTTTATAGCAGAAAGAAATTTTTTGGAAGTAAAAAATCATTGAAAAACATAACTGATGTTAAGGATATATAGACAATTATTTCTATTTTTATATTTAACAATTAACAATTAACTTGGTATAATCCTTGGGAATATAAAGTCACTGTTAAAAACATTGTTTAACTTACTTTATATATTTATCTGTAGTGATTGTTAACATTAAGTAATAGGGGCAGTGGCTTTTTCTTTACAGATCTTTTATTGGTTTTATTATGATATATACTAAAAATTCCAAATTTAATATACTCATTAATTATTGAAATAACGCGATGTATAACCTAAGCTTTAGTTATGTTATCTTGAGATTATTTATGCGATCACTGTAGTGGAATGAGCCAAGTGTAACCTTTTAACATTATCACAATACATTTAACATAATTACCAGACAGGCATTTGACAGAAAGACTAAGGCAGTTGCATTGTTTGCCAGTGTGCACAATCAGAACTTGATTTAGAGTCAGTCAAGGCCATACTGGCAGAGTACAGAATTTACAATGGAGATGTAAATCTACGATATAATGCTACATCGGACGATTTGATTGATGTTATTGAAGGAAACCGAGTTTACATACCATGTATTTATTTGTTGAATAAAATCGGTAATTATGGAACATATGATATTTTTATAAATGAATATATTTGGGTGAGGACCCTGTAAGAAATTGCTTTTATTTTCTTCTCTTCTCTCTCTCTTTTTTTTTTATTTTTAGATCAAATAAGTATAGAAGAATTGGATGTTATATATAAAATACCACATTGTGTACCTATCTCTGCTCATCACAAATGGAACTTTGATGATTTGTTGGAGAAGATGTGGGATTATTTACAACTCGTTAGAATGTAAGTCTGAAATGATCAAATAATTAAAGAATATTTTTAATCATTTCTTAAAAACTGTATATCATTTTGTTCAACAGTTATACCAAACCTAAAGGTCAACTACCAGATTACAATTCTCCTGTAGTATTAAACACAGAAAGAAGAACAGTAGAAGATTTTTGCAATAAACTTCATAGATCAATAGCAAAGGAATTCAAATAGTAAGTACCTGTTAAATAAATCTACATATATATCCACTGGTTTTAGAGCATTAATAAAAATTAATTATTATTAATATCTTAGCGCGTTAGTATGGGGGTCATCGGTAAAACATCAACCACAAAAAGTGGGAAAGGATCATGTCTTGTGCGACGAGGATGTTGTACAAATAGTAAAAAAAGTGTGATTTTATTTTGTGGTATATATATATATATATACATGTGAGTAAATATTGAGAAATAATATCGATTGAAAACAAAAAGAGGACAAGCAATTCGCGTATTATACTTAACAGCTTAGCAGTATAATACTCTTTTTAAACTTAATTTCACTTTACGAATAAAGCAAATAAAGTTATAAGATTAGGACGTGGTAGTAGATTATAATATCTTTCAAATTAAAAGGATAAACAGAAATATGTACATATAGATACATATATCTTTCATAATGGTAGATGTATAAGTTGATGTGTTAATATCAAACGGGATAAAAAAATAATAATAATAATAATAAAATAAAATAAAAAAAGAAGCGAAATGAATGGAAATCGTAGTATTGGGACAATACTACTAAAAAATTTATAATGGTATTTTCAAATTTGTTAGAATGAAAAAAAGTAATCCTTATATGCGTGAGATATAGGAAAATAACTACCATTTTCTAACGTAACATAATTATTTTTTTTCAAGTAATAATAAATACTGATACTCATAGTGATACTGCAAAGTCTGCAAAATCTAAATTATAGTACGAAATATTACTCACATTGATATGGTAAGATCATTGCATTACATCAATAATTATCGTGAGTTAATATAAAGACTGCATTTAAAATCAGTTTTAAATTATATTTTTATCTTACATTTATAAAATTGTGGTGAAATAAACAGTGACATTTCATGCTTGTAAATGTTATACAGCAATGATAAAGATCTTATACTGAAATGTATGTACGAATGTGTATAATTTCTTTTTTTTTTCTTTTTTTGCTTTTCTTTTCTTTTCTATTTTTCTTTAATGTAGACATAGCCCTGTGCACGTGATAATAAATTCTACATTCAACGGCGCTGGAAAATCTTTTCATAACAAATTCAATCCACTGACATGTTCGTGTTTACTTGCATCTTAGATAAAGGTTATTATAAGGTTCTCATGCATCGCCTATGAGAATTAATGGTGTGTGAATTTGTGAATTAACGATGCCTGTCGTGTTCAGTGCTTATACTCGGAAATCGCAGAGACAGAGTGTACGCCTCATATTTATAAAGATTTTAAAATGTATTCTTTTCGTTGTTGATCCAATAATTTTTCTAAATGTCCACATTTAGCATTGACTCCTTCGAGTTCCTTAGAAAGATTTTTTATAGTTAAAACTTTTTGAGTTATTATCAATTTAACCCTGGAAAAACATTTTTCATTATAAACAATCGTAGTTTGGAATCAGTAAAACCGAAAGAAATATATACGACTATGTACGAGGTGTATCGTTATTGCTTGAACAATTTATGACATATCGATTTCTTTATGTTCATTCTTGCGACTAACTTTAATATACCTGCTGTACAATTGTGACATTAACATTTCTTTGTTGGCATTGTTTTGCGTTAATTCTTGATACAACGAAGCAATTTTGTCCTCTAAAACTCTTTTTTCTGCTTCAATTTCTCGTCGAGCGATTCCTTTCGCATTGTCCCTTTCGGCTGTTAAGGTTTCTATCAACTAAAAATAATACTCCTTTTTATATATCCCATTTTATCGTTATAACGCATTTTTGCAAAAGTCGTTATAATGGTTGAAAAGATGATGTGCCTAGAAATTTACCACATTTTTATTGCTCAAATTATTTACGCATTCGTCGAGTTTATTTTCCGTCGTTTTTAATCTATTTTCTGTTTGTGCAAGTTTATTTTCCATCGATAGTAATGCTTGTTTTTGGATCTTCTCATTATCAGTTGCAATATGCAATTCCATCTCGTATTTCTCTTTCACAGACCTTAAACAGATTAGAATATATCGCCTGTCCACGTTCACGATGGAATACAATACAGATGTTTATTAGTCGATCGTACAATTTTATTGTATTATTATCATTATTAATTATTTCATTCGGGGAAGGTTATAGATACATACTTTTACTGTATCCTTTTTATTTTTATTAGAACCGAACATGTATTCGCATTTTGCATACCGATACCGATGGCGACGCTACGATATTACCATTTGGTCACGTTCAGAAATATCCGCGTGCTTGGATTTACATTTTCCGGTCATCGATCGGTATCCGTAAGACAAATGTGAATATACATATGGAATTGGATATCCTATGTTAACGTATTCAATATCGACTCAGTCATAATCATTGTATATGTATGCTATACGATGTATATTCTCTTTAAAGTTATGACCTTCGTGTACCTTAATTTACTTTCATAGCTTTGCTGAACTACCGTTTTCATATCTCGAGCTTCCTTCTCAAGACGACCGATAGCGAGCTCGATTTGTCTATCACGTTCTATCTGGCTCTCCTCTCTTATTTTATTTTCCGATTTTTCTAGTTTTATTATTTGTTGCTTCTTGTAATTCTCTAACCAATCCGTCCATTCTTTTCGCAGGCTCTCCCGAAGAGCCTGCTTTTCAGCTTGGTGTTTTAGCTTCTCATCCTCTAATTCTCTCTATAATTACGTGATCGCTTAATGTAGTATCGCGTATTGTATATAATAAATTACAACATATTATAATGCCTTTTATATCTCAAAAAACATTAACCTGTAACCGGGTGTACGTTTGTCGTATAATCGTATCTTTCTCCATGTCGCGTTTAGCTAGTTCCTCGTCGAACCTGTTCCTTTCGCGTTCTAAATTCTCCGCGAATTTCATTCTTTCCGTACGAAACTGTGCCTCCTGTTCCTCTAACTTCTCCTTATACCTGACCACATTCACGCCCGTCATATTACGAATTTATTTATTAATTGACTAGTACGACGTGTTTAGTTAGCTACCTGGTCCATAGGATATTCTTTTCGCTCGCTAATACTTTTTCGTGACTAGCTGTAAGTTCTAAACGTAATTGTTCTAGCTGCTGGTTCGAGCGACGTATTACGCGTAGCTCTGAATCTTGAAGTTCCTTTATGTGAGTGCTTCGTATCTCCTGAATCTCCAGCTGATGTTGTTCGACCATGCTTCGCAATTCGGGTTCTAATCCCTTCACCGTCATTTCCTGCGGGAACGTCATCCATCGTTATATACATTTACACATCTACGTAGATATCGTTAACAACGTACGACAATTTAAATTCGATAAACTTGCTCGGGCCACCGTAGGATAATAAATACGTAAGAAAATAATAATCGATCGGTTTCGCGATCATCGACGAACCTTTATCTTCGACGTTCTCGCCTCCAACCATCGCTCTCGTCTTATCTTTTCGGAGGCTGCGAAATGTTCCTTTGCTCTTTGCAAATCGACGAGATGCCTCTCCGTACAAACTTTCATATCCCTTTCCGCCTTCGATTCGATTTCCTTGATAGTTCGTGCCAACGAATTACATTTGTCGGTTAAATCTGTCTTCTCCGAGATGAGCTTCTCCATGAACTTTTGATGTCTCTTCACGATCGTTTGATATTTCTTTTCTTGCATCTCGAGCTTCGAGGCGTGCTTCTTTTTTTCTACGTTTAATTTCTCGCAGGCTGCTTCCCTTTCATTTTTTAATTCGTTCTTCAACAACTTGATTGTTGCCTCCTTCTCCTCCAATTGTAGCTGCGCCGTACTTAAGTCGTCTTTGAACGCGTTCGAGAAATAATTTTTTAAAGGATCGCACCTACGTATAGACCAATGTAGAGAGTTTAATGACACGACTCGAAAGAAATGATAAGGGATTATTCGTATGAAATCTTATCTTACTTATTACGATCTAAATAAGAAGAAAGCTTGTCCTTTATAAATATATCCTGAATGATCGCACTCGCGTCTGGCTCCGATCGATTTGCGTGCATCTCGTTCGGGTAATCTACGAACGCGATTCGAGTTTGTTGAAAAATGATAACTATAAAGTATATACAACGAAGGTACAAACATTGAAACGTACAATCTCGTCGCACTTAGAATTTTGACTTGACGCCGCTACGTTTCGTGATAGAAGCATATAAGGGAATACAAAATTTTTACCGATATAGATCACATCGTTCGAATTGTTTTTTTGATCTTTAAAAACTAATACTCCCGGTGAAAAGTCGTCGGTAAAAAAAGTAATTTTTATTTTTATTTTTTTATTTCTTTCCCTAATTCTCGTATAATACCGTCTTCGAGCGTCGCCAAAAACGACATTATATCGTCGTAAGTCGCTCCGATTGATCCACATTTATCTTTGCAATGATCCTTCTCCGGCTCGAGCTGCAAATACGTTATTACAGACGATTTAACTTCTCCTAAATGATATCTAATATCGATCAAATATTCACTATCGAAAAACTGGACACACTTGATTACTATATCTCATATTTAAGGATGGTACTTCACCGCGATTGTCGGTGACCGAAGCTGCGTCGAAGCGCCTCGATCCAGGAACGTCCTCGATAATGTTTCCCTCCAGGTCGTTTATCATCTTGCATAATTGCTCGAACGAGCTGTTACTCGGTTCTATTAGATTCTGATTACAGTCGCTAATCTCCAGACTTCGCATTTTCATTTTAACGTCGTTCACACATTTGTCCGTCTCCGACATGGTATCCGCGTTGTCGACGAAATCGTTCGTCTCGATGGGATGATACGAATCGTCGATCATCCGTTCCTCAAAGATAACACCGGCCATTTCCTTCGGATTCGTTCTACCCGGAGGATACTTCTTTATCGGTGGTTTGCCGCTCAGCTTCGGATGATTTATGTTTATCACCGCACTTGAGAAAGTATAACATTACACGTTTTCTTTATTATTAGTATTATTGTTATTATTAATATTATTATTATTATTATTTATTATTATTATTATTATTATTATTATTTTTATTATTATCTATTATTATTATTTTTTTTTGGTTTTCTTATCTTTCTTACTCGTACATATTACAATCACGCGCGTTCGTACACTTTCACAAGATCGTAATTCTTTACGTTACCTCATCCTTATTTTTATCCTTGATTTTTTTTCGTCCTTTTGTTAATTCGGTCTGTCTCTCTTGCTCTCTTTCTCTCTATTTCTCTCTCTCTCTCTCTCTGTCT